>NC_057802.1:515856291-516038923 GCF_018294505.1 Triticum aestivum | reverse complement strand
ACCGTAGGAGGTCTGTTTCCTCCGTTTTGCGGTACGCCACACCCCTCCCGATCAACAGGACCCCGTTCCGAACGTAGGAGGTCCGTTTCCTCCGTTTTGCGGTACGCCAGGCCTCGTTTCCATCGCATGTTCCGTCCAAGCCCTCCCGATGAACACGACCACGCACTCCGTTCCGACCCAGTCGATTGGCTCCCACGCGTTCCGTTGCCTCCCGATGAACACGACGCATTCCGTTGCCTCCCGATGAACACGACGCATTCCGTTGTCTCCCCATGAACACGACGCATTCTGTTGCCTCCCCATGCACGCGACACATTCCGTTGCCTCCCCATGAACATGACGACGACGCTGTTTCTCCGTTCCGACCCAGCCATGTACACGATCCCTGGCCGTACGTATGCGCGAGTAGGCGTTCGAGACCCCGCCCGTATGTACACATACGTGGCCATATTTTCTTTCTTGCACCCTAGCCGCTGTACGTACGTGTACATGCTACGTGCGCGCCTCTACTATGACACATGCGCGCCTCTACATCCACCAGTATATATGTACGTACACGTTCGCGACCAGAATGACAACGCTACGTACGCTTCGACCAGGTGGGTCCCGACTGTCAGGCACTTCCTTGCGTGCGAAGATGTAGTTGGTGGGTCCTAGCTGTCAGGGGGGAAACGTTTTTTTGCGATATACGTTGGCCCGTCCGGTGGGTCCCCGCTGTCAGGTGGAGGAATAATTATTTTGCATGTCATAAGGAGGCACTTCCTTGCTGCGGCCGTGGACCCAGCTGTCAGCCTCTCCACGTACAGTCCACGTCTGATGGAAGCCATTCCTTGACCACGTTGACCACGCCGCGCCGAGAGCACCACAGCGGTGGACGACGACGAGGCCTAGGAAGGGGACGACGCGGAGCCGGGGAAGACGCGGTAGTGGATGCCCACGCGTAGAGGAGTACGAGGGTTCACTGGTTCGCTGCGGTGTGAGGCTGCCGTCGCCGCAGAATAACAGGGGGTGTGGGTGAGTAGAGGGATGGCCTGGCCAGCGGTGGCAGTAGTAGGGGCGGTGAGGCCTCCGCCGCATCGCAGCCGGCCACGGGAGGCAGGAGCACGAGGCACGACCGGCGCTGGTTTGGGCGGCTGGAGCAAGAAGACCAGAGGTTGAAGAAGCACTACGGCCGTTGGATGGACATCGTACGGTCACTGGAGCTAGAATCGTGCATATTGACTAAGTTGACAGAGCCCTCCGTCCCTGTAAACTTAGTTGGCCCACAAGTCAGCCTGCCACTATACTGGGTCCCAGCTAATAGGGGGAGTATTCATTTTTTTGTGCGTAATAAGGAGGCACTTCCTTGCGTGCGAAGATATAGCTGGTGGGTCCGAGCTGTCAGCGGCGGTAACATTTTTTTCGCGAAATACAGAGGCCCTTTCGGTGGGTCCCTGATGTCAGGTGGAGGAATCATTATTTTGCGCGTAATAAGGAGGCATTTCCTTGCGTGCGGCCATGGACCCAGCTGTCGGCCTCTCCACGTACAGTCCACTTTGGAGTGCTTTTCGGTCATTGACCACGTTGACCAGGCCGCGCCGAGAGCACCAGGGCGGTGGACGACGGCGAGGCCTAGGAAGGGAATGGCACGGAGGCAGGGAAGACTCGGCAGTTGTTTCCCACGCGGAGGGGAGTACGACTGTACGAGGGTTTACTGGTTCGTCTGCCGTCACCAGAGAATAACAGCCGCCGGAGAATAACAGCAGGTGTGGGTGAGTAGAGGGATGGCTAGGCAGCGATGGGAGTACGGTGGGGCGGTGAGGCCTGCGCGGCAGCAGAGCCGGCCGCGGGGAGGAGGGAGCAGGCAGTCCCGCCGGTGCTTGTTTGAGCGGCTGGAGCAGGAAGAGCAGAGATTGAAGAAGCACGACAGCCGTTGGATGGCCATCCAACAGTCACTGCTTGTGCGTCAACCTTTTTTTAGGAAAGCCTCAAATCTGTGGAAAACAGCATACAGCCCATCTGCCATTATTTCTAATAATTTACAGCCCATTTGCTAATTATTAAGGTTTTTTTGGAGCCCATATTCTTTTTGTTAGCATTACAGCCCATATTGTGGCCACGGTTAAAAAATTATACGAAATTTTGCATATTTCGGTGCGGTCCGAACTGTTTTTAATCCCGAAATTTTGACTCACATTCAAACTGATTTTAAAAATAAATGTATATCAATATAAAATCCAACAAATTCTCCACGCATAAAAATTAATGTAATTTAAAATCTCGAAATGAGAAAAAGATATTTGAAAAGAATTGCCGGTTTGATGTGTTTTAAAAATGTACAGCCCATTTCTCAGTACTGATGGGCCATTTTCTCGGCTAGCCGAATGAAATCTCTCCTCGTCTTGAAAGATTTGCAGCCCAACAGGCCTGACAAAGCGACTTACTTGGCAAATCACAAAAAAACTGGGCTGTGGCCGTGGACCCAGCTGTCAGCCTCTCCACGTACAGTACTCTTCTGATGGAATGTCGTTGACCACGTTGACCACGCCGCGCCGAGAGCACCAAGGCGGTGGACGATGGCGAGGTCTAGGAAGGGGACGACGCGGAGCCGGGGAAGACGCGGCAGTGGATGCCCATGCGGAGAGGAGTACGAGGGTTCACTGGTTCGGCTGCGGTGTGAGGCTGCCATCGCCGTAGGGCCTGGCTAGCGGTGGGAGTAGTAGGGGGCGATGAGGCCTCAACGGCAACACAGCCGGCCACTGGAGGCAGGAGCAGGCGGTCTCCCCGGAGCTGGTTTGGGCGGCTGGTGCAAGAAGAGCAGCGATTGAAGAAGCGGCAGGACCGTTCGATTCAAATCCAACGGTTACTGCTGCTAGAATCGTTTGTTGACTAAGTTGACAAGCCCTGCGTACGCGTCAACTTAGTAGGCCCACAGGTCAGCCTCCCAACCGGTGCACCCCCAGATGTCAGTGGGAGGAATCATTTTTTTCGCGTAATAAGGAGGCAGTTGATTGCGTGCGGCCAGGCCAGCGGAGGGAGTAGGGTGGGCCGGGGAAGCCTGCGCGGCATCACAGCGGGCCACAAGAGGAGGGAGCAGGCAGTCCCGCCGGCGCTAGTTTAGGCGGCTGAAGCAGGAAGATCAGAGATTGAAGAAGCACGTCGGCCGTTGGATGGACATCCAACAGTCACTGCTGCTAGAATCGTGTGTTCACTGATAAAGCCTTGCGTAAACAAGTCAGCCTCGAAATCTATGGCGTGTACAACCCATTTGCTATTATTTTTATAATTTACTCATTTTCTAATTCATATGGAATTTATTGCAGCCCGTTTTCCATTTTTAGAATTGCTGGCCATTTTCTAGTCAGTACTAGGATCAAAAAATTAACTAAATATGTGGGAAATTTTGAAAATTCGCAAATTTTTGTTGGGGAACGAAATATTCTTAATCCAAAAATTAATAGCCATACTAAAACAAATTTAAAAATAAATTAGTACTATGTCATGTTAAATCCAATGAAATACGTATAAGATATCAGTGAAGAACAAAAACAAAAAAAGAAACTTAATTCCCATTTGCTATAAATTTTTTGGAATTTTCAACCCCTTTTGATATTACTTTTAACAGACATTGACCATACTCTTAAGCTAGGCCGGAATGCATCCCTCCTCGTCTTGAAAGATTTGCAGCCCAGTAATTCGGAGAAAACAAATAGGCCTAGCTTGGGTATTCTTCAAAAAGAAATACTGGGCTACCTATTTTCCCAAAGAACTGGTGCATGAGCATTTAGCTTTATTTATTTACTAATTTATGTTTAGGGGACCATGAGCATGTACCTGGGCCGGATTCATGTGAGAGCCTCCCTTCCAGTTAATTATGGGCTTCTCTATTGGGCCTTCATCAGTGGGCTGCATGTTATAAACAAGTGGAAAATGTGTTCCGTACGAAAAATAGTATGCGCTACGTACGGTACGGGGCACTAAAGGATCGAACCGTGCAACGACTTCCAAAACATTGTGTTTGTTGTTCTAACAACACATTTATTCAACCAACAGACGAAATATACTACTGATTGTACATTGAAAACAGCAGCAGCAGCAGCAGCAACCAGGGCTGGGGGTGCAACAGAAGCAGTAAGCAGGCCAGAAGAGTGAAGACGCAGCTCTCTCTTCCAAACCAAACATCAGCCATTATTACAAAAGGGCTACCAAAAAAGAACAAGTGTATGCATCAAACTAAATAAAGATCCTACTACACCAAGTGTACGCATCTAACTAACTGGCTCAGTTAGACGTTACTATTTATTAAGCTGTGGAGATTGGCTGACGGCTTGAACCAGATGGGTGCCTGACGGGGGAAACTCCAGCCAGTAGGTCGAAGTCTGATACTTGCGACCCTCTCTCCTACTTTGGGCTGCAGAGCGTGGCGGCACATATCAGGGTATGGTGCATGCAGAGATGCATGGTACGCTGTGTACACACAGTTTTGCCTGATGAACGAAACCGCGCTGCCATCATGATCCTTGCCGTCGGTTATCTCCTGGTTAATCGGATAATTCAGTCCGACAAACAGAGAGCGTGTACCAAGGCTACTAACCAGCCTCCAGTCAAAAATTCCTGAAGGCCCAGAGAAGCTGGGATCCTGCTCAAAGACCTTGCGGTGACTGTGATTGTATTCCGCGAAACAACACGTCCGGTACGTGCGAACGATCATCAATCTTTCGCCGTTGTCTGATCGAGCCAGGAACCACCTGCAAATGCCATGCCGCTTTTCTTTGAAAGGTTCTGGGATTAGGAAGGGTAGGGACACCAGGCGGCCTACAACATCATATCAAGTTGGAGACAAATAAAAAAGGGCTTTTGATTTAGTCAATCTTAAGAACAGCATGTTATGAGCATGAATATTTTTTCAGCAAATGTTGACAGTAATATAAGCAAGCCATCATGATATCATAGGAAAGTACTCCCTCTGTCCCATAATATAATAACATTTTTCAAGCGATGTAAGCTTGAAAAACGTTCTTATATTATGGGACAGAGGGAGTAACATACTGCTGTAACATCCGTTTGTAGCGATGACTGGAGTAGGCCAGCAATACGTCCAGCCATAGAAGGAGTCGACAGTGTAAATGAATCCCTTGTTGAAAGGATCGATATAGTTGACTAGAGGGGGGTGAATAGGCAACTAACAATTTTTTGCTTTTCTTTACCAAATTAAACTTTGCATCAAAATAGGTTGTCTAGATATGCAACTAAGTGAGCAACCTATATGATGCAACGACAACAAGCATGCAAGCAAGTAAGAGATATAGCACAAGTAAACTAGCGAAAGTAAAGGAACGAGATAACCAAGAGTGGAGCCGGTGGAGACGAGGATGTGTTACCTAAGTTCCTTCCTTTTGAGGGGAAGTACGTCTCCGTTGGAGCGGTGTGGAGGCACAATGCTCCCCAAGAAGCCACAAGGGCCACCGTATTCTCCTCACGCCCTCACACAATGCGAGATGCCGTGATTCCACTATTGGTGCCCTTGAAGGCGGCGACTGGACCTTTACACACAAGGTTGGGGCAATCTCCACAACTTAATTGGAGGCTCCCAACGACACCACAAAGCTTCACCACAATGGACTATGGCTCCGTGGTGACCTCAACCGTCTAGGGTGCTCAAACACCCAAGAGTAACAAGATCCGCTAGGGATAAGCGGGGGGAATCAAATTTCTCTTGGTGGAAGTGTAGATCGTGGCCTTCTCAACCAATCCCGAGCAAATCAACAAGTTTGATTGGCTAGGGAGAGAGAGATCAGGAGAAAATGGAGATTGGAGCAACAATGGAGCTTTTGGGGGAAGAGGTGAGTCAACTTTGGGGAAGAAGACCCCTTTATATAGTGGGGGGAACAAACCAACCGTTACCCCCCTTCTGCCCCGAAGAGAGCGGTAGTACCGCTGTGCCAGCGGTATTACCGCTTGCCACTATAAGCGGTACTACCGCCCCAAAGCGCGGTACTACCGCTTGGCCCACAGCGGTACTACCGCGGAGGGAGGGCGGTACTACCGCACAGGAGCGGTACTACGGCCTCCCACAGCCGCGGCCAGTACCGTAAAACCCGACACGAAAAAGGAGCCCTCGAATCGAGGCGGTACTTGCACGAGACCACCGCGGTACTACGGTTGGGGCCACTAGCGGTACTACTGCTCTGGAGCGGTACTACCGCGCCCAGAGCGGTACTACCGCTTGTGGCACCCAAGCGGTACTACCGCTCCGTCCCGCGGTACTACCGCTGGGACCAGAGATAGTACACACATGGGGCTACTAGCGGTACTACTGCTCTGGGCGCTACTACCGCTCCAGAGCGGTACTACCGCTTGTAGCACCCAAGCGTTACTACCGCTCTGGCCCGCGGTACTACCGCTGGGACCAGAGAGGGCACAAAGAAAGGAGAACCAAGCCCATCATCGAAACGGAAAGGCTCGGAGGGAGGGGCAAAGGAAGTGTACGTGATGATTCCGCCCTAGCCTTTCCAAAACGGACCCCCTCTTGATAGTAAGGTGATCCCTATGAAACTAGTCCACCAAACTAATCCGAAAGGACTACACCGTCTTCGCTTTAAGCTCCGAGGGGAGGAAATCGTCTCGTGCCAAAAGAATGAATCTCTGAAAAACACTCAACGCACATGATTAGTCCACAAAAGCATTGTCATCAATCACCAAAACATCTTAGGGATAAATATGCCCTTACAATCTCCCCCTTTTTGGTGGATTGATGACAATACGGGATTTGCACAACTGGGAAAAACAAGCAAACCCCAAGTCTCTAAAATATAGACGGGCTCCCCCTAGATGTGTGCCATCAAGATAGGTGCTTTGAGCTACACGACACACATACTAGGATCAACACTCCCCCTGTATTTTAGAGACCAACAACCTAAGAGAGAAACAAGAGAGCAGGATATATAACATAATGAAGCATATAGATCATGAGATATCAAATGACTAGAGACAAAGATAGAGATAGGGTAGCATATGTCTCACACCATATGACTCGAACTAAAGTCTCACTAAACACAAAACCAAGCAAAGCACAAGGTCCAAGCAAAGCACAAAGTAGCACATAACAAAAGCACAAAGGCAAAGACACACTCGCAACACGCAAATCCCTAAACTCTCTCCCCCTTTGGCATCGAGACACGAAAAGGGGCAAAGAGCTAGCCTACGGCTCCAGGTGAGAGCATGCTGAGGATCTTGAACATCAGGACTCTGCGTGATCATCTGCACTGCCGTCCTCGCCCGGAAACTGCTCGGCATCTGAGTCGGTCCACGGACAGTGCTCCTGGATCCACTCCTCCTCCTCAGTAATCTGACCCTCTGAGCCGCTGGTGACTGTCGCACCCATCTGACGCATCAGCTCCTTGTGACGTCCTCTTGCCTTCTTCTCAACCACATGAGTCATGTACTGACCATGAGACTCTAGGCAGAACAGCTTCTTCATCTTGCGTTTGAGCTTCTTTGCCCAAGAGGGCTCTGCTGCAGAAGGCTCTGTCCCAGGAGGCACATACTCCTCATCATCATCACCGGCATCAGCCTCGTCCTCGGTCTCCATGGCAGCAGCAGAAGATGGAGCTCCAGATCTACCCCAATTATCCTTCTTCCTCAGACGCTTGATCTCATGAGAGACCAACTCTCCAGTTTCCAGCTGCTCCTCAGGATAGGTATGTCTCCAGGCCCTCTCAAAGCAACATGATGAACGAGCCATCAATTGGGCACTTGCGCTCAGAAACAGCCGCCAGAAGCTCAGACCACATGACAAGAGAGATGTCCAGAGACTCGCCGGTGTTTGCGTCCTTCTCACGCTGGCAGAAGAGAAGCATGTCCACAAGGTAAGAGTGTACCATGTCCAGATTCCCAATACGAGGGAAGAGAGTCTCGCGGAAGATGCGGTGAAGGATGTCCAGATAGGTAGACAACTCATAGGTTTCCTTCCTGGTCTCAGGGTGGACCTTCCGGGTACAGTAGGGCCAGAGGGCTTGCTTGTGAGTGGAGGTGACATTTTGGTGAGGACGAAAACCAACTGGAGTCTCGAGCCCTTGATCTTCCACCTCAAGCAGCTCCATGAAGGCCTGCCACTTGACAGCTAGCACCTTTCCATTTGTCATCCAAGTCAGAGTCCTGTCTGCGTCAGTCCCTAGGTGAACAGTGGCAAAGAACTGTGCCAGCAAATCTGCATCAAAGTCCTTGTTGAACTGCATGATCTTGAGGATGTTCAACTGAGAACACATCTGTAGGGCATCACCAAAGTACTCAAGGTCCTTCTCCATAGCATCCGTGTTGATGGAATGAACGTTGACAAAGAGATTCTTCTTAGCCTTGATCACATCAAAGTATGTGGCATACTGAAACCGGTTCCAAAACGGGCGGTTGACAAGATTGGGTTCTTGTTCTTCCTCATAGGGGTTGCGCCGACGCCTGTCCCAGAATTCCTTGCTAGACATCTCAGTCACTTTCTTGCCACTTGGCTTCGGTCGGCTAGCAATCTTCTTCTTGCGAGGAGGATTAGCACTTGAGGAAGCACCCCCTACCGGCTGTGGAGCACTGGAAGAACCACCTACAGTCTCAGATGAGCGGTACCGCTTCGACGTTGAACGCCCGGGGTTGACACGACGGACTTGCTGCTCAGGATGTTCATCACCTGGAACCAAACACACGGACACAAGAAACAACCAGAAGGAACAATCAAAACCAAATAAACACAACAAAGATGGATATACATGTGGTAGGAAACAATGGAACTGGGCATCCAGCGGTAGTACCGTGGCTGCTCAGCGGTAGTACCGCTTATCCACATAAGCGGTAGTACCGCTCCGTGGAGCGGTAGTACCGCTCCAGCGGTAGTACCGTGCCATATGGGCGGTAGTACCGCCCGAGACGGGGCACGGCGGATCCTTACTGCCGTGGTCAGATCCGGCACTACCGGGGATGCCAAATTCAAAAATAAACCTACCAAACATCAATCCAAAGAGTCTAGTTGCCTTCTCCAACCTACTCAAGCCTAGATTTGGCCAAAAATCTAGAGATGCAACTACTATTGCCCCTAAAACACGAGATCTGAAAACTAGACAAGAAGAGAAGAGGAACGGGGGCAATACCGGCATCCATGGCAAGAGGACGAGGTGGGGATCGACTCCACCGAAGGAAATGGAGAGGAACGGTCCGGAGACGGAGGGCCGCCGGAGCCTTCCCGCGGTGAGATGGCGCTGGAGAGAGAGGAAGAGGAACCAGGGGATGAAGCAAATGGGTATGGGGTGGAGGAAACCACCCCTGCCCACGACTTAACCCCCTGGCCCCGCCCCTCAGCGGTAGTACCGTGGTGAGGGGCGGTAGTACCGCTTAGTCGTATAAGCGTTAGTACCGCTCCGTGGAGCGGTAGTACCGCTCATGCACAACGGTAGTACCGCCCAGCGCAACTCAAACCAGACTCAACACATATGGTGCCAAAACTAAAGACGGGAAACACCGGCAAGAAGACCAACAAGAGCACTAGCAAGAGAACAAGAAACACACGCCTTTATACGAGAGGGCGGTGGCCGAGGCCACCTATGTTTGAGTCACTTGGTATGGCACCGCGAAGAATTATCCTTGGGCCCATGACCAAAGCTCGTCTTTGAAGCACAAGTACCATCAAAAATGGCTAATGTGAAAGAGTGAGATCAGTTTATGCATTGTGGGGGGAGGGAAAGTTCATTGAGAGAACAACACTCCCCCTACGTCCATGCCTACACCTAGACAAGAAAGCACAATGAATGTGAGGGGTGTGCAAAGGTTCAAACCACATTGCTCGAATCAATGATATTTAGCTCATGCCTTAACTCACGAAATCTTGCTTCATCCAATGGCTTCGTGAAAATATCTGCAAGGTTATCATGAGTGTTGACATAGTTGAGCTCGATCTCCCCTCGCCTAATATGATCGCGGATGAAGTGATACCGAATCTCAATATGCTTTGTCTTGAAGTGTTGCACCGGGTTGAGAGAAATCTTGATAGCACTTTCATTGTCACACCAAAGAGGCACTTTGTCACAAATGACACCGTAATCCTTTAAAGTTTGCCTCATCCATAAGAGTTGTGCACAACAACTTCCGGCCGCCACATACTCCGCTTCGGTGGACGAGAGAGACACACAACTTTGCTTTTTAGAAGACCAACTTACCAAAGAGCAACCAAGAAATTGGCACCCTCCGGAAGTGGACTTCCTATCCACTTTGTCTCCCGCCCAATCGGAGTCCGAAAAACCTACAAGCTTGAAGTTTGCTCCTCTTGGGTACCATAGGCCAAAGTTTGGGGTATGAGCCAAATATCGAAAGATTCGCTTGACCGCCACAAAGTGGCTTTCCTTAGGTGCGGCTTGAAACCGTGCACATATTCCCACACTCAACATGATATCCGGTCTAGATGCACAAAGGTAAAGCAAGGATCCAATCATAGAGCGATATACCTTTTGATCCACCGCTTTACCATTGGGATCAAGGTCAAGTTGGCACTTGGTGGGCATTGGAGTGGAAGCCGGCTTGACATCACTTAGCTTGAATCTCTTTAGCATGTCTTGAGTGTATTTGGCTTGGTTGATGAAGGTTCCTTCTCTTCTTTGTTTGATTTCGAATCCGAGAAAGAACTTCAACTCTCCCATCATAGACATCTTGAACTTTGAGGTCATGAGAGCGGCAAATTCTTCATTGAAAGCTTTGTTAGGGGAACCAAAAATAATATCATCAACATATAGTTGGCACACAAACAACTCCCCTTTGACCTTCTTAGTAAAAAGAGTGGGGTCGATTTTCCCGATTTCGAATCCACGATCTTGTAACAACTCCGTAAGATGCTCATACCACGCACGTGGGGCTTGTTTAAGGCCATAGAGCGCCTTGTGAAGTTGATACACATGATCGGAGAAATAGGGATCTTCGAACCCCGGGGGTTGTTTGACATATACCAACTCATTTATGGGACCATTAAGAAAAGCACTCTTCACATCCATTTGTTGCAAAGTGAAATTATGATGAGAAGCATAGCAATCAAAAAACGAATTGATTCAAGGCGAGCAACGGGGGCAAAGGTTTCACCGTAGTCAATACCCTCGACTTGGGAGTAGCCTTGTGCCACCAAACGAGCCTTGTTGCGAACAATGATTCCATGAGCGTCTTGCTTGTTCTTGAATATCCACTTGGTTCCAATGACATTATGATTCCCGGTTGGCCTTGGCACTAACTTCCACACTTGGTTATGTTCAAAGTTGTTGAGTTCTTCATGCATGGCGTTGAGCCAATCCGGGTCCTCAAGCGCTTCATAAACCTTTTGGGGTTCGACACAAGAAACAAACGCATGATGTTCACAATAGTTTGCTAATTGTCTACGAGTGCTTACCCCCTTTCTTAGGCTTCCAACCACATTCTCCATGAGATGACCTTTGGTGGTGAGCTTGGAAGCGATCTTAGCGGCACGACGCTCCAATTCCTCCTCGGAAGTGAAGTGAGGGGGGGGGGTTACTTGATCATCTTGAGCGTCGTCTTGAGCTTGTTCTTGATCTTGAACTAGCTCGAGGGGAAGAACTTGACCTTGGGCATCATTTGGTGGATCACCACCATCTTGAGGTTGATCTTGCCCTTGATCTTGTTCATGAGGTTGAGGGCCTTCACTTTGTTCTTCGGAAGCGTGTGGGTCTTGGGTTGGTGATGGCTCCACTTGAGTGGAGCATTGTCCTTCTCCTTCGGCCACAAGGGGTTCCTCAATGGGTAGGATATATCCAATACCCATTCTTCTTATGGCTTGGGGAGGAATTTCATCACCTACATCACAAGTACCACTTTGCTCCACTTGGGAGCCGTTATTTTCATCAAACTCCACATTACACGTCTCCTCAATAAGTCCTGTGGACTTATTGAGAACACGGTAAGCATGGGAGTTTGTAGCATAACCAACAAATATGCCCTCATGAGCTCTAGTCTCAAATTTAGACAAACGAACACCTTTCTTGAGAATGAAACACTTACACCCGAACACCCGAAAGTACTTGAGGTTGGGCTTGTTACCGGTGAGGATCTCATATGGAGTCTTGTTCAAGCCTTTGCGAAGATAGAGCCGATTTGAAGCATGACACGCGGTGTTGATGGCTTCGGCCCAAAAGTTGTATGGAGACTTGAACTCCGCCATCATGGTCCTTGCCGCATCCATGAACGTCCGATTCTTCCTCTCCGCAACACCATTTTGTTGAGGGGTATAAGGTGCGGAATATTGATGCTTGATCCCCTCATCACTGAGAAACTCATCCAAGGTGTAGTTCTTGAACTCGGTGCCGTTGTCACTTATTATTGTCAAGATCTTTGCATTGTGTTGACGTTGGGCTTCATTTGCAAAGTCAATGACCGTTTGTTGGGTCTCACTCTTCCTCTTGAAGAAATACACCCACGTGTATCTAGAATAATCATCCACAATTACCAAGCAATACTTTCTACCCCCAAGACTATCAAAGGATGGTGGCCCAAAGAGATCCAAATGAAGGAGCTCCAACGGCCTCTTCGAGTAAATAAGAGTCGTGGGAGGGTGAGCCTTCTCATGAAGCTTTCCTTCGATACAAGCACTGCAAGCACGATCTTTGGCAAAACTAACGTTCGTTAGTCCACGGACATGGTCCCCCTTGAGAAGACTTTGCAAAGATCTCATATTGACATGGGCTAAACGGCGATGCCAAAGCCATCCCACGTCAACTTTAGCCATTAGGCATGTCGCGGTCTTAGTGGGTCGCTCCGAAAAGTTAATCACATAGAGACCGTTCTCGACATGCCCAACAAAGGCTACTTTAAGAGTCTTGCTCCACAAGAGGGCCACGGTATCAATATCAAAGAAGGTGGCAAAACCGATGATAGCAAGTTGACGAACGAAAAGTAAATTGTATGCAAGGGACTCAACTAGCATGACCTTCTCGATCGTGAGATCATGGGAAATGACGACTTTGCCGAGTCCCAATACCTTAGAAGACGAGGCATCACCCCACTCGATATTGGTGGGCATAGATGGAATTTTGTGCACGTCCACCACCAAGTCCTTGCTTCCGGTCATATGATTTGTAGCTCCACTATCGAGCAACCATGATCCCCCACCGGAAGCAAACACCTACAAGAGATCAATGCTTGGTTTTAGGTACCCATTTAGTAATGGGTCCTTTGATGTTAGCAACAAGGGTCTTAGGAACCCAAATAGACCATTCAATGTACTCATGAGGAGAACCAACGAATTTGGCATAAACATGCCCATCACTAGCACGGCATAACACATAAGAAGGATTAAAGTCGCCGGCTTTGTTGGAAGGAGTGGTATTGCTCTTCTTGACACCGCCACCCTTTGCCTTGTTCTTCTTCTCCTTGGAAGCACCCTCTCCCTCCTTCACAAAAGTTTGCTTGAGAGGAGGAGGTCGCTTGGTCTTGTCATTCTTCTTCTTGTTCTTGGGATTGGGTGTGAACCCAATCCCCTCCTTGGCCACAACTTCCTTTTGATTACTCAAGAGGTCGTTGAGGTTCTTCTCACCTTGTATGCATGACACAAGGCCTTTCTCAAGTTGCACCTTCAACTTAGCATTCTCCTCAACAAGATGCACATGCTCACAACACGGGTTAGTAGCATTTGCATTATCAATTAACACCATATGAGGAAAGGTGGCTTTCTCCTTTGTTAGCTTCACTTGGAGTTGATCATGAGACTCCTTGAGGCTAGCATGAACACCCTTCAAGACTTTGTGAGCCTTGTCGAGGATGCCAAACTCCTCTTTGAGTCTAGCAAGATCAACCCCAAGTTTTGCCTTCTCGGAGTTTAGCACACGAGACACAACAAGAGCATGATCAAGATCTTTCTTTAACTTAGCATGATCATCGTTGTATGACTCCTCAAGAGCCAAACGAAGACCACGCTCTTCGTCAAGAGCATTGGAAAGATCCGAAATCTCATCGGCATAGTCACGACTATGCCCCTCCATCTTAGAGATGGTATCCTCGTGAGCCTCGATCATGTCATTGGCTTCACCAAGTTGTTCCAAGAGAGCAACGAAGTGCTTCTTGGATTTACCCTTGAGTTTACCCATAAAGATCTCAAACTCATTTTCCTCCACATTTGTCCCCTCATGTTCATCAATGCTATCCGCCGAAGAAGGATGATTAATGATGGTAGTTTTGATGTTGGAGGTTACCTTATTGGTGGCTTTAGCCATGAGGCACTTGGCGGTGATGTTCTCATTGGGTGAGTCGAAGAGAGACACCCGTGGAGTCTTCGCAATGGCAACGGAGGCCATGGCAACCGACTCACCATCTTCATCATTGTCATCATCCTCATTGTACTCTTCTTGAACCACCAATGCCTTGGGAGGAGTCTTCTTGGTGAAGTTGCTCTTGTTGGGGAACGACTTGGCCTTGTCTTTTCTAATGAGCTTGCCACCATTGTCTTCCCTCTTCTCGTAAGGGCACTCCGCAACAAAATGGCTCACATTGCCACAATTGAAGCAAGTCCTCATCCGTTGCTTGCCCTTTGCGCCACTTGAGTTGCTTTTGTTGAAGTTTGGCCTCGAGTTCTTCTTGCTCCAAAATTGCCTTGAAGCAAGAGCCATGTGTTCATGATAGGCATACTTCGTATCTTCGAGGTTGCCCTCCTCTTCTTCCTCTTCATCCTCTTCCTCCATACTAACCTTGGCCTTTAGAGCGAGGTTGGGCTTCTTAACTCTTTGAGAGCGAAGAACCGCATTGTCGGCGGTCTTGTCCAAGATGCTCATAGCCACAAACTCATCCAACACTTCACTTGAGGACAAGGTGTGAAAGTCCGGCCTTTGACGAATTACGGAGGACATGGCTTTGTGGTAGGGCATCATTGCCTTGAGGAACTTGCGCTTGATCCAATTGTCATCCGTGTCCTTACTTCCATGATCTCGGAGCGAGACCGCGAGTTTGGTTACTCTCCGAAAAAGCTCATGAGGTACTTCATCTTCTTTCATTACAAACTCGTCGGCTTCATCTTGCACCACTTCATAGTTGGAGCGTTGAATGCTTGCGCTTCCCCGATAAAGGGAAACAACTTGGAGCCACGCATCTTTGGCCACGGTGTAAGGCCGGAGGTGAGGAAGATCTTCGGGTGGGATGGCTTCTTGGATGATGAAGAGAGCATTCTCATTGAATTGATGATCCACAACTTCTCTAGGAGTGAAGTTAGTTCGGTCATGCGGATAAAAGCCTTCTTCAATGATTCTCCAAAGGTTAGTGTTCACATGATTTAAATGACGCTTAAAACGATAGACCCAAGAATCAAAATCTACATTCTTCTCAATCTTAGGGGCCGGGCCGGCATGATTCAAATGAGTGGACGGGAGCGGTCCACCATAGACGGGTGGAGGTTCCACATGAGCAAAGATGCCGGTCCCATTTTTATCACTAGAACAAGGAGCCTTCTCGCTCGAAGCTTCCCCCTTGTCGGAGGTAGCATCCGTCACCTTGTTAGCGGGATCACCCACTTTCAACGGTGCGGTGGTAAGTTTAAGCCCTTCTAAGAATTTATTCAACATGCTTTCGACCTTGGTCATCATGGAGGTTTTCAATGTGTCCAACGCCACATTGAATTCCTCACGAGAGACCGCGGTTCCCCCATCTCCCGTAGACGAGACTAGATTCTCACCGGAGTGCTCCTCCGCACCGTCTACAACATCAACCATACTCTTTGGACGATAAAGTCCTTAGCAAAGAGACGAGGCTCTGATACCAATTGAAAGGATCGATATAGTTGACTAGAGGGGGGGTGAATAGGCAACTAACAATTTTTTGCTTTTCTTTACCAAATTAAACTTTGCATCAAAATAGGTTGTCTAGATATGCAACTAAGTGAGCAACCTATATGATGCAACGACAACAAGCATGCAAGCAAGTAAGAGATATAGCACAAGTAAACTAGCGAAAGTAAAGGAACGAGATAACCAAGAGTGGAGCCGGTGGAGACGAGGATGTGTTACCGAAGTTCCTTCCTTTTGAGGGGAAGTACGTCTCCGTTGGAGCGGTGTGGAGGCACAATGCTCCCCAAGAAGCCACAAGGGCCACCGTATTCTCCTCACGCCCTCACACAATGCGAGATGCCGTGATTCCACTATTGGTGCCCTTGAAGGCGGCGACCGGACCTTTACACACAAGGTTGGGGCAATCTCCACAACTTAATTGGAGGCTCCCAACGACACCACAAAGCTTCACCACAATGGACTATGGCTCCGTGGTGACCTCAACCGTCTAGGGTGCTCGAACACCCAAGAGTAACAAGATCCGCTAGGGATAAGTGGGGGGAATCAAATTTCTCTTGGTGGAAGTGTAGATCGTGGCCTTCTCAACCAATCCCGAGCAAATCAACAAGTTTGATTGGCTAGGGAGAGAGATCGGGCGAAAATGGAGCTTGGAGGAACAATGGAGCTTTTGGGGGAAGAGGTGAGTCAACTTTGGGGAAGAAGACCCCTTTATATAGTGGGGGGAACAAACCAACCGTTACCCCCCTTCTGCCCCGAAGAGAGCGGTAGTACCGCTGTGCCAGCGGTACTACCGCTTGCCACTATAAGCGGTACTACCGCCCCAAAGCGTGGTACTACCGCTTGGCCCACAGCGGTACAACCGCGGAGGGAGGGCGGTACTACCGCATAGGAGCGGTACTACGGCCTCCCACAGCCGCGGCCAGTATCGTAAAACCCGACACAAAAAGGAGCCCTCGAATCGAGGCGGTACTAGCACAAGACCACCGCGGTACTACGGTTGGGGCCACTAGCGGTACTACTGCTCTGGAGCGGTACTACCGCGCCCAGAGCGGTACTACCGCTTGTGGCACCCAAGCGGTACTACCGCTCCGTCCCGCGGTACTACCGCTGGGACCAGAGATAGTACACACATGGGGCTACTAGCGGTACTACTGCTCTGGGCGCTACTACCGCTTGTAGCACCCAAGCGGTACTACCGCTCTGGCCCGCGGTACTACCGCTGGGACCAGAGAGGGCACAAAGAAAGGAGAACCAAGCCCATCATCGAAACGGAAAGGCTCGGAGGGAGGGGCAAAGGAAGTGTACGTGATGATTCCGCCCTAGCCTTTCCAAAACGGACCCCCTCTTGATAGTACGGTGATCCCTATGAAACTAGTCCACCAAACTAATCCGAAAGGACTACACCGTCTTCGCTTTAAGCTCCGAGGGGAGGAAATCGTCTCGTGCCAAAAGAATGAATCTCTGAAAAACACTCAATGCACACGATTAGTCCGCAAAAGCATTGTCATCAATCACCAAAACATCTTAGGGATAAATATGCCCTTACACTTGTGTTCAGTGGCATCAGAGAACCATGGAGGATGTATGATCCTGCGATGGACGTGCAGATTTATCCACTTACCGCAGTGACCTGTCAGATAGGCAAGACCGCGGTTGAAGAACGCAATTAGCCTGAAGTCTTTATAATTCGCAGATCTTGTGGGCACTTGGCACATTAGAACCTTGAGCAAATCAAACTTGGTATCATGTGGGCTACTGTAAAGATTCCGAGTATTCTGGGCCGCGGTGCCAAAGCAGTGCAGTGTTAATCGAAGGAAGGGGGATCAATCGCCGGGTGTAGACCTCCACGAGCATCCAGCTGCCGCGACCGTCGACGAGCACCATCCAAGACGTGTTCATGCCGACCCAGTACATACCGTTAATGTAGTTGAGGCTGACGGGGATCGGATCGCAGTCAAGGGGGTTGATGCTCGCCACCCTACGATCGTTATGCTGCATGACACGCCTATTCTGAAGATCAGGCGGCATCAGCAAGCAAGGAGCTGGCTTAAAAAGCTCCAGCCTGAGGGCTTTGAGTAAACGGTACAGCCCCGACGAGCACGCGGCGAGCGGCATGGTACTGAGATTGTCCACACACGAAACAATGAGCTTGATTACCTCTGTGGGGAGTGAATTCCAGCCACTCTTTCGGCGGACGCTGCTCGGTTCTGCCATTGTTAGTGCTTGGGTTTCGGACAAGGGGGGAGGCGCCTTAGAGGGGATGGAAGATTGGACGAGATTATGTGCGGACAAAGATGGAGAAGCGAATATGTGCTGCGGGAAGTGGACAGGTGATGATGACTACAGCGCGCCGCTTGACTTACGAGACACATACCAGCAGCGTAGGGTCATGTCGATGCCAGATAACTTGCTTGAGTGATCATAGTACTGGTACTCCCTACAGTGCTACGCCCTAACTTGCTTGAGTAGAGTAGTAGAGTAGGACTCTGCTCTACTACTAGCACCGGAGGAGTAGTATATTCTAATCTAAAATAGTTACAAACTTCAATGCTCGAGCGTGGAACGACTACGAACCGTGCTCAAAGACCGTGTCTACATGGTGTTTGGACATGGGCGACAACCTCAACGCCAACTGTGCTGCTCCCGTTGCACCATATGTGTTTCTGTCCTTCCTGTTCGAAATCGTGGTAGAATTCATGTTTCTACTCTGTATCCTACTACTATGCTAGTCCACATGATTAGTTTCATCTCTCTTATAGCCGTCATGATTTATTTTGTGCTTATTCGGATTAAATCTCTTAGTAACTTGCTCATATATTCAACTGGCGCAACGTCCCCTACAGCCACTCCCGTTTCATGGACGGCCTGGTCGATGCCTCCAAGGAGCCCTTCGTCCACTGCTATGAGTGCCCGATGCCATTTTGTGGCTCGCCGGCGGACATGGTGCATCACCTCACGGATGCGTGCAGCGGTCACTGCTGGCCCTTGGCGGAGAACATCAAGTACGAGACGTGCTACCTGTTCACCATGCCGGAGTCGCTGGAGGATCACCGCCGCCTGCTAGTCTCGGAGGAGGACGGCAGCGTCTTCCTCTTGATCGTGGGCACCGGCGAGGCCCGCGCAGGCCGCTGCCCCGTCTCTGTAATGTGCGTCAGGGGCGACGCCGCTGACGCTGACACTGACATGAGGCCGATGTACGGGTGCGTGGTCAGTGTTACTACCCATCCGGGTCGCGTGGGCGGCGACACCGGCCTCATCGAATGGACTTGGACTCTGGGGAGCTGGGACTATCCCGCCAATGTGGACTTGGAAAACCCATGGCATCCTTTACCCGCCGACGCGGTGCACGGGGACTCCAAGGAGGTTCACCTGGACATACGCATTATCAAGTTAAATGTTGATCATTAGTCTTTGCTCAATGTAATCCGCTGTCTAAGCATGTGGAGACTTCCATGCAGGATCTTGCTCTATTGGAGTATCGCGCATGAATAAAAGTGAATCCGTTTATGGTTTAGTCTAGAATCTTCCATGTATGAATTTTTACTACAGTACTGGTGAAAGACTTACGATGAACCATTTCTTACATCTCCTCTGCCCGCTTGCAAGTCATCTTGATTTAATCCCTCCGTCTAGGTGTATAAGGGCATCGTTAATATTACTTAATAGTATAGCCAACTGTTGACTATAAGAAAGTGCCATGTCATCTGTAGCCAACATGTATAACAATCGATACTCAAAAACTAATTCTTAAAGATCATTTCTTGCAAAGCACAATAAGTGTTATTTCTTCACAAGTTTTGGATGCAGGTTGAACGGTTGAACGCTTTTGTTTGCAAAAGATACCTTTTTATCTATTTCACCCGGATGTTTGTGAGCTCAAGAGATGAAATAATATCCGAAGAAACCTATCGATACCCGTTACACATGAGATGACCCCCACATCCTTTGTCAAAATAAACAACTCCCCGATCAATGCATTTCACTCTTCGGTGCAATGCACGGGCACCTTACTACTATAGATTAGTACGACCAAAAATTGAACTAACATTATATATAGTATCATAAATGCTGATGCATGTCACCTAAAATTATATCATTCAAAACTATGTTCAAATACGAATCCAACGATATAGTTTTTGTTGACATGCACTAACATTTTGTCAGTTAAATCTTCAGTCAAATTCAATGGGGGACTAATAAACCACGACCGATGTAGTACAAGTGTAGAGGGCGGCGCTGCACGGGAGTCTCACCTCTCACCCCGCTCGTGGCGCGGCAGTAAAGCCGTCATATCACAAAACCCAACCACTCCCAGTAATAAGTGGCCTGGTAAAATAAACGGACAAGCAACCATCACATCCCTCCGTCATTTTTGCATTTCATCTCTCTGCATTTACTTTCTCCGGTTCATCTCGCACACTCGATCCCTAGCTACTACTCCTAGGGCCAGTTCTTTTGGTGGCTTCCCCAGCTTTTCCCACAAGACTAGTCATAGTGGAGAGTAACAATAAGGCGCCTCACTCATTTATTTGGGCTTCTAAACTACTACTCCGTCCTGGTTTATTCCTCACCATTGTAATTTGTGCTAAATTTTGACCAAAGATTTAACTGGTTTATTCCTCACCATTGTAATCCCTCCGTCTAGGTGTGTAGGTCATCTTACGAAAACCAAATAATCCCAAAACACTTAGGCGCGGTGCATTAACTTCTACTCCGTACCTCGTTTCTTGTTTCTTGACATATCAACCAATAAGAGATAAAGAGTGTGCATGCTTTTAATGACTTGAGATATCAAACACGACATGCAGTGGTTAGTTCATTGCATGCAATACTATTAATTAGCAAATAAACATTAACGTTTCTCGTTTTCTCCTCCTCCTTGGTCATGGTGCACAGCCTAAGATGACTTACTCACCTAAACGGATGGAGTAGTGCATGTGACATGCACTAACATTTCATTAGTTAAATTTATGATCAAAATTTGACACAGATTACAATGGGGACCAATAAACCAGGACGGAGGTAGTAGTTATGGGATTACTAATCTAGAAGCCTAAAAGAACTGGCCCCTGGTACTCCTACTAGTAGTAGTAGTACTCAAGTTGGAATTCCAATTGCACGGCACAACTTGTTAGGCAAAAAATTCGATACAGGGTGTAGGAAGCGGTTTGGGAATTTGCATGCCTTTCCAACCAGTGAGATACTCCGTACAAAGTACGACAGAGAAATAACCACAGAGAAGGAAGCTAAAAGTAAACAATCAAACGAGCATTTTTGCATTTGTTTTGCATTGAATCGTTTCACAAGCTTGACTAGTGCTGTTTTTCTACTTTTACAAAAACCGCATCGTAATGTTAAAACGCGCATTTGCACGTACATAAGTAATTATAGTACTCCCTCCGTCTAGGTGTATAAGTCTTCCCTCCTTCTTGGTCACGGTGCACAACCAAAGATGACTTATTGACCTGGATGGAGGGAGTAGCACAATCTGCAAGCATATATCGAGAGAGACGTGTAGTGCGATAGTATATAGTAAAGTTTGTGCTATATGCACGTACTTGCAAAATGCGTACGAATACACAAGGTTTCCAAACTTTCCCTTTTACATACTTAATTAAGGACGGTAAAAATTCCTGAACGTTCGGGATTTATCATTTGCGTCCCAAAACTAATGAGATCGCCTTACGAAACAAAAATTATACACCTCCTAAAAGCCACGACGCTCGCAGGAGCGCTTGCGGCGCGCCACGAGTGCCCTGGTGCGCGGCCGTTTCCCAGCACGCCGACACAACGCCTCTTCGTCAGCCACGCAACTCGCGAGGTGCTGATTGGTGGCTTGCCGGCGGGCGAGCGTGATCTCACCGGTGTGGTGATCCGGCGCCAACAGGTACTCCTCCTCGCTGGAAGCGTGCACCCGGTCCACGTACCGCCAAGCGTAGATGAGGCACTTGGGCCTGACTGCACTCAGGGCGTCAGCACGGGCGTCCTCCGCCACCCTCACGGCCCTCGCACGAGCCTTCTGCCAAAGAGCCAATTGTCTGACTCTCTCGGACGCGACATAGGCCTCCCAGGCAACTTGTTCCGCGGTGCGCTTCTCTTCTTCGGCCTTCTTCTCCACCTCTATTTTGGCGCGCTCTACTGGAGGCAAAGCCTCCCACAAGGCGACATCCATTTCTTTCCAAAGCTCCTCAAGGCTGGGGGGCTCAGCGGGCGGCGCGGCGTTCTCCTCGTAGCGGGGAGCCGACGCGTCCTCCGGCGCGCGTGCTGGCGAGATTGGGAACGCCGACGCGTCCACCTCGACGCGTCGCGGCGAGGAGCGGAACGCCGACGCATCCTCCTCGACTAGTGGCGGCGAGGAACGGAACGGCAACGCGTCACGTAGCGGCGAAGAGCGGAACACCGACGCGTCCTCCTCGACTAGTGGCGGCGAGGAATGGAACGGCGACGCGTGACCGTCCGCGCGGTGCAGCGAGGGGCTCCTAGGCTTGGGAGGGGCGATGCCATGGTGGTCAACGTGAGAGGGATGGGGAAGAGATAGCGATGAACGTGAACGTGATGGGGAGGAGATAGCGATGTCGTGGGAGGCGCAGTATTTATAGCGAGCAATGGCACACCTACGTAAGATATGGACCGAGCTGCACTAACTTAACTCCAGGACCAGTTGCGTCACAGACATGTGGGCCAGACCACTGTTGGGCCCATATGTCAGTGACCCAATGCACCTGCAGTTAAGTAACAGCTACGTGGGCATATTTGTTGGAGTAAATTACGGGGGAGCGAAGGGGTGGAAATATTGCTGGTCCCAACGGATTGGACGAGCGTGGGGGGAGGAGAGTCATGCATGCAGATTTTTTCACACGGGGTGGAGTGGTGGGACCGCCGGAGGGAGAAGGAGAGTTTGGCAGGCATATTGTTTCCACACATGGAGAGGAAAAGATTTGGAGACGAACGGGCTTCCTGCAGGTATGGGGAACGGTGCATAATAAGTCATCTTGCATGCCGGGCTAGGTATAGTCTCAAGTCATTAAAAACATACATGCCCCACACATGTTCATATTTCAAGGTGCACTATATTATTGCATGTGATGATTAAGGCTGGCCATAATGGTGGTATCTTAGCTGGTATCATGCACACGGGAATAGCAAACATGCTGATGTGGCAAAGAATTAAAGAAGACAGGGGGGTTAGAGTAACTAGTGTTCATGCATGCATTGGTAAACACATTTTTTTGTGAAGAACGACATCACTAGTTGAGTACTTTGCAGACTTCGAAAACTATTCCACCGCCTCTACTATCTTGCTAAGAGTAGGTGAATTTTTTGAATCGAGCCCTTTAAACTAGAAGTGAGGTAGTGGTACTCTAAGGCTGGTCATAGAGGGGAGTAACTTAGACTAGTAACATGCATATGTTACTAGTCTATGTTACTACCTCTATAGTGTATAGTATCATAGATTAGTATCATAGGTGGTCTCATTTATTGCCATGCATGACACATAGTAGCATCACATTTATTATGTTACGGTATCTACCTATGTTACTATAACCATCTCTCTCTTCTTTAATTGCCTACCACATTAGCATGTTTGCGAGTCCCAAGTGCATGATACTACTTATGTTACCCCCACTATGGTTAGCCTAATAGATAACCTTGTTGTGATGACAAGATAGGACATGGCACGCACCTGGACGGAGGAACTAGTCTGCATTGTGCATTTAAGTTTTGTCTGAAGTCAATGTACCTCTACTTTCACCAGAGTTATAGAAAAATGTGTCAACATTCACAATGTCAAATCAATATTTTAACACTCATTATAAAACGTAGTTCTTATACTCATTATAATCAGTATTGTAGATATTGATATTTTTAGTATAAATTTGGTCGTGGGATTTCATTGATGCCTGTCAAAGCGTGGAGGAAGCAGAGCTTAGGGCTTGCATTGTCGGTCTGTACATAGGTATTTCTCTTCATAATCCTGTAATTTTAGAGACTGATTGCGCTTTTGTGGTAGCGTCTCTTGCATCGGGGGACTATGACAGGTCTGCTATGCGTGACCGGAAGATGAAAGCGTTGAGCATCTCAAAGTTGATCAACAATCTTCAATTGTCAAGGATTAGCCGTTCGGCCAATAAGGTGGCACACTTAATCTCTAAGTATAGCTTTGACAATAGATTAGATGGTATTCTTGTAAATAACGTACGTCCCTGTGTGGTGAATATTATATCGAATGAGTGTACTGGTGTGGCTAGTTAATTAATATAAGGTGGTGTTCAAAAAAAAGTATAAATTTGGTCAAACACTTTGCAAACGGTTGACGGGAGTAAAAAGGACCAGAGGGAGTATCATGCATGCGGAGTAGGCAAAAAAATTCCTTGTCTAAAAAAAGGCAAAAAAAATTGCTCATTTATAGCCGGTCGAAGTCTCAAAGGGCGCGACCGCGCGAGGGAGGCAAAGGTCGTGGGAGGAGTGACGTTTGACGGAATGAAGTGAAGTTACATCCACGCGCCGGCATGGCGTGCAAACAGGCAGAAGCTATACCGTCAGGCCTACGATATGGGTGTAGTAGACATGACATCTAGTGGGTCCCGCATAGTTCTCGAGAACTCTTTGGGGGCTTGCAGCCGTTTATCCACCGGGCAAGCCAGCAACCCCACGCCGTTCGCATGCCCTACTCGTCCCCGTCTTCTACCTTACAACAGTTCGCTCCCAGTCGTCCCGTCCTGTCACATTAGTTCACTCCCAGTTTTTTTTGCGGGGTACAACAGTTCAACTTCTCCTAAGCCTCCTCCAAAATCCATGGCCTTCCAAATCTCCATGGTCGCCGCTGAGTACCAGGTTAGAGCCATCACCGGCGATCAGTTCATCGTCATCTACACACGTGGATCCGAGACGGTGAGAGCATGGCTTCCTCGCTTCCTACGCATGTTCAACAGTTCAACGGATGAGTGGGTCGCTGGGCTAAATGTTGAGTACACCATAGTCCTGGGACGAGAGAAGGATCTAAAGGACGAAGAGAGGAAGAAGCCCGCCGAGATCCAGGTTTGCGTACATAACGTTTGCTTGATCTACCACATATGCCATGCCGACGTTGAGTGCCAGGATTTTAAGAACTTCCTCAAGGACAAAAGAGTGAAATTCGTTACTGTAGGCTTTAAGAACGACAGGGATGTCCTGCGTCGGATAGGTCTCATTGTAGGCCAGCCCTTCGATCTCTAGAAGGCAAGCCTAGTGTCCTCCTCTCAACCTTCAATGCTGACCCTGGCAGCAGCCATGATTGATCCTTCGTACGCTAAACTGAAGAAACCTCATCACGAGTTTCATCATGCATGGGAGTCGATGAAGATCACATCCTGTACGTAGCAATGGATGCCTACCTTTGTTTAAATATCTACAAGGGTTGGATGAAGAAGCAGAGCCCAGTGTCCGGTTCAAGCAAAGAAGCGTCTGCGAAGAGGAAGAGGAAGTGGGACGAGGACGAAGTCGAGGACGTGGACTCGGACTCCGAGTAGGTGGCAGTGCCGTCGGTCATGCTGGTTCTACTGCAGTGTCAAGCGGACTAGTTGCTCAGTTTATTTTCAAGGGTGTGTTGTGCTGAGGCCCCAGCAGAACTATGTTTATGTTCTTTCTCATTATTTCAACTCTTTAGTACGTACAGTAGTACTAGTACTATGTCTTACTACTGTTCTTCTTGCAGTTGGTACTACTGCTCGTATCTTCATGTTCCTACTGTACTTAATACGTTCGTACTAGTAGTATAATTTGGGTCAGTCGATTTGTGAAAGAAGTTCGACGGAGCGAAGGAAGAAGACGGCAGAAGAGGTGGAAGAAGCCCTTCTAGCCATCCATGTTGCATCAAACGGCTCACATTGAGTCGACTGACCCAAATTGCTCCTTCAGATTGCAGGATCCACGTGGCATTCAAGGTCTTGAAGGTAGATTCCGCGTCCGCACCCGGTTTGCGGGCTCGACGCGCGCGCGACCGGCTTCCGCCGCGACAGCCACCATGCGCGCCTCCTCCGCGCGGGCGGAGACGACAATGACACACTAGTTCCTCCTCGCCGGCATGCTGGAGCACGCGCTCGTCCTCCTCTTCGTACGCTGCTGCGTAGACGCGGCTGCACCAGCTGCTCGCGTGCTTGGCAGCGCGGCGGCATCGCGAGGAGGGACTGCAGACGACGTGAGCGGGCGAGCCTTCGGCTTCATGGCACAGGGATGGCGGTGACACGGCGGTGATGGGCGAGAAATTGTTTGCCGGAGCAGGCGGGCGCCGGCATGCGCAATGGCAGCGGCGGCATATTGATGAGTGCGCGTGTGGGAGCTTACTTTAGTTTTATATATAAGGTTGGTCAAACTTAAAAGAAAACCGTACTAGTACACGTAAACATTAGACTTAGGCAGCGCTTTTATTAGTTAGTACCATAGCCACGATACGGAATCTTGTGCAAGCGCGTGAACCGCGGCCGCGCGGTCGATCGAACGGGGCGTCACCGTGTCGCGCTCGAAGGACATCCACCGAACCTTTTTGTGTGTGTGAAAACAATCCTCGAATATTACTCAACTTTTTTTCCTGTGAAAGTTCTTGACGCTGCAATATTTCCATATATTTGAATTTAGCTCCAGTTCGTGTTTATTTGGATTTGGACGTTTTAGGTGCGCCCTAGTTTTTTTAATACTGATTTTGTGTGTGTGACTGAGAGAGAACGTGTGTATGTGTCCATATGTGTGTTGTGGCGGAAGGGCAATGTGGAGACGGTGTGCGTGTGATACAGACATAGAGAGGTGTGAATGTGCAAATGATCATGCATGAGTGAGACATAGACAGATGCCGATACGTTGTGTATACATGACAGAACGGTCTTCTAGTTTACTTGTGTGTGTGTGTGTGTGTGTGAGAGAGAGAGAGAGGGAGAGAGAGACATAGAGAGGAGCATCCATAACACAACAACCATCTCTCTCAATTCGTCCGTCCCTCGCACGGTCACATGCAACACATGCATCAACGCGCACATTTTGACACCCTCACCCGGCCCCTGCCCACCTCAAGGCCCGCACAATCTCTTCGTGAATACCCATTTCTCTCCTTAGGTTTGTTTTCTCTCAATATCTGACACACACACACACACACAGAGACACACGCAGCACAACACACACACACTCCCCCGAGCACACAATTCATCCCCATGCAAGGCTATACGGCGACCATTCTCGCTTATGCTTCTTTGCACCCCAACATGCACAACACCTCAATCTTCAAAGAGGGCATCGAGCAGATCGAAGAAGGCAACCACACCGCGCTAGAGAATGCGGGGTCATTTGGAAGCAGGGTGATGTGACGATGGCTGACTGACTCCTCCCCCCACCCTCTCTCTCTCTCTTGCACAAAATTACCAATCCCTCTCTCCCCTGCACAAAATTGTCAATCCCTCAACCCACAAGATCCTTCCCCTCTCGTCCATGTTTTTCCAGCTCTCCCATCAAACATGTTGTCTCTTCTCCTTCCACGTATACAGAATCCAGATGCACACGCATCTCATGTATATTACATGTATCCATCTTTCTCACAGGCCTAACTTCTTCCTCTCTCTTTCTCTCTCTATCTCTCTCTCTCTGTCTCGTTAGGTTTGTCCCCTACACTCTCGTCCACATACATTCAATCTTTCCCGCCCTATCTGCTCCATCTTCAAAAGCTCTCTCTGCACGTTTCATTCACACATTGGGATATGTCAAAATGTTGCTTCTATAATGGTTGATGTAGAGTTATGGTAGTTTTTGTTGCATCCTACAAAGTAATAACTATGAAATGCATTTAGATTCTCACTTGAATGGGATTATGTGAGTTTGAGCATGTTGTGAAGTACTATAGACCTTGTATACATCTTGGGATTCGACAATCATTGTAACTATTGAATTGTATAGACCATTACATTCGAAGTCAATAGCCTAATATATTTATTTCACAATTTCAACAAATGATTAGTTCACTACAAACTAAGAAAACAAATGTGTACTCCCTCCGTTTTTATTTAAGTCCGCGTATTAGCATTGGTCAAAGTCAAGTTTTGTAAACTCTCAGAAAGCTTATAACAAAAAATATTAACATATACAATAACAAATAAATACCATTAGATTCATTATTGAATGTACTTTCACATCATACATATTTGTTATGGTAAATGTTTATATTTTTCTATAAACTTGGTCAAACTTTAGGAAGTTTGACTTCGGTCAAACCTAATATGCAAGGTTTACTACTACTACTCGCTAGTTGCTTAGCCGAATCACTCAAGACGCCACACGGGGAGTCTAGTGTCACAAAATTTTGAGGTCGGCGGGAAAATCTCCTGCGACCCTGATTCGAGCAGTGGGAAGTTACCATCATAGCCTTCGGAACAGGCCTACGGATGATGCTTGGTAGGGGGCTGTTTTCGTAACTTCAGGTTCACCCTACCCAGCCAACCCCACCCCGGCACCCAGAGTAGTACACCTGAATACTCCCCATTTTCTATCCCCACCACAAAATAGACTTCTCCACGGCACCGCAGCCTTCGTGCTCCTCCCCTTTACATCGGCGCACTCGTCCACCGCAGCGCATCTGCCTCATCGACGACCTCGTACGCCGCACTGGAGCCGGTCCACCGTCGTCGTCGTACACGGAGCCTCTTCCCCGGCATCGTCTTCCACGGTCTGGGGTCTGCTTCCCGGAAGCCGACGCCAAGCGCAGAAGTACCAGCGTCATGGACAGTGAACTGACTCCCGTTGCCGACCATGACTCACAGCCGCGACCATCGTTCTCCTCCTCGATTGATAATCTGTGTATTGAATCACTTAGCAGTACATGTGCAGTTCCAATTTTGTTCATACCTACCCTTCAAATTTCCTGGGTGCTATTGTTCCCGTAAAAGTAATTGGTTATAGCCTCCATTGTCCAACAGAATATCAGCTTGTAATTGTGCGTCGCTCCTGTATCGCGCTAGTAGAGAAGAGAGTAGGGATAGCAGAGACGTCGGGAAAGGATCGCGCGCGCGCGGGAAAAAGCGGCCGGGCGTGCGCTAGTTTTGGCGCGCGGCGTCCGGCGCGCTTTATAAAATCGAACGCTCTCCCACCGCTTTGTGCCTTGCCACCGCTCTCTCCCCGCTCTGTGCCTCGCCACCGCTCTCTCCCCACTCTTTTTCACCTCGCTGCCGCCGCGTCGCCGAGAAACATGGGGATACCGCGGTGTCCGCGCGCGCCCCTTCGGCGGCTTCTCCGCCGAGATCCGGTTCCGCGGGATGCGCCTCGGCCTCGGCAATTTCGACACCGCCAACGAGGCTGCCCGCGCGTACGACGTGGCGGTGTGGCGCCTCCGGTGGCCTCATAGAACATTGAACTTCCCCAACGTGCCGACGCGGGAGCGGGCGCAGGAGCTCGCGCCTCTGCCGCCGCTTAGGGCGCTGTGGCGCCAACACTTCCCGCAGGACATCATCAACGAGCGCGAGTTCTACGCGCAAAGGAGGGCGGAGAGGGATAAGAGGAGGGCGGAGCGAGCCGCCTATCGCGAGGACAAGCGTAGGCGAAAAGCGTACGCTCAATTCAACATGAGGCTAGGAGCAGCGTCGCCCTGGGAATCCGACGACGATCGGTATCTTCACGCCTACAGTCAGACGTCGGAGGAGGACATCACCGAGGAGGAGTCGGATGACGAGGAGTAGTTGAATTATCTTTTTTTTATCTATCTATGCTGAGAACTATCCTCTACTCTCTAGTATCTACTTCTCGATCTCAGCACTGTAAACGCTTTTTTAAAGCGCCGCGCGTTGCGATTCTGTTGGAGATGCTCTAACATGGCAGACGAGTGCTTTAATGTTGCCCACAAGATGGGCGAGTATTACTAGTAGTATATTTTTCTTGCCATGTTGAGATTTTAAAACCACGAGTGCGAACACGCAGAGGAGCAATGAAGACCAAACACGGGATATTCGGGACATCTTCAAGGAGCGTGGCAAGTTAGAGGAGCTGCACCGAACCTGTAAAACGAGCTTTGGTAAGTAACACCCTTTCAATTACTTTCGTGTAGCCTCGTGTTCTTCGATGTGTATATGTTGTAGTTTCTGTTTCTCTTAAGCGTGGTGTTCTTCGATGTGTAATAAGAAGAGTCTTAATCGTCCTAATGCTTTCTTTTTTAGCTTGATGTAGGAAGTGGGTGTTCTCACCTTGTAGTCTGTTTTTATTTTTATTTTTCCTTTTGAATTCACTTCTCCGAGTTCTGTTTATCTGGCTTCTACTAAATGGATCTAGGTTGCTCTGAGTATTGATCTAAAAAAGAAGTAACTTCATGTCAGGATGCAGTTCCTGCGAGGAGGGAAGTATGGTCAACCTCGAGATCATGTTTCCAAAATGAGGCTGGATTACACACAAGGTGCCAGTTCCCTAATGATGCTGGATTAGACACAAGGTGCAAATTCCCAGATGATGCTGGATTACACACAAGCCAGGTGGAGTCGTCAGCTGTTCGTGTCCTCGTGGCATTAGTAAAGGCTGAAAGAAAGCGTGCAGCAGCCCTTGAGAATGTAGCTGAGTTCCTGAAGAAGCGAAAAGAGCAATCAGATGCTCTCTTCACCCAAGCCAAAGAAGAGATGGAAGAAGCCAGAAATAAGCTAGCAGAGGCAGAGCAGGCTAGGCGTCTCCTGCTATCTAAAACTGTTGTCAATACAAAATTTCCTTCATAATAGCTAGGTTCAAATGTTTATCCAGTCAGCATGCCTGTTGTGATGTCCGTGCATCTACTGATGTGGCACAAAATGTTTTTTTCGGGTCATGTAATAACAGCAATTACTTTCCAAACAATAACAGACGAAGCATTGGACATGGTATAGTTCACGCGCAAGCCCGACATTCCAAGTTCAACTTCCACATCAAACTCATGTTCACAGATATCTGCACATTCATACATAATGTCCACAACCATGATTCACTTCAAAGCCAAAAAAATGTGAGGAGAGTTATAAATAAAGAAAATCCTCTACTAGTTCCTGCTACCAGTGCGAGCACAACAAGTCAAGACCATGCGTAAATTAATTATATTTTAGTCATTTTTTGTGTTCTAAAATGCCTGCCGGCTCGCGGAAGGACGTGTTGCCGGCACACGCGCGGATTCAATGAAGGCAGGCGGGGCAGTCTTAAGCTGGTTGCACGCGGCGAGGAGGCGTGCTCAGCCGGGCCTGCAGCGAGTGCGGCCCTCTTGGCCGGCGCGCCGGTTCAATGCCTGCGCTATGAGAGGTCGCGTCCGTGTCAGAGCAATCACTCCCTCCAGTCCTTTTTTGTTTGGGTATAACAAAATCTCGTTTTCCATTCACATTTTACAAGTAAAATTCGTGGACAAACTTTGACCCAAAGTACGATGGGGACTAGTAAACCAGAATGGAGGTAGTAGTTTTTTTAATCAAAGAAGGGTTTCCCCTTCCGATTTTCATTACTGAAAACCAGCATCTAAATCTAAACCATAGTATTTGCCCTAGAACTACCAGGTTCAACATCTCGCAACATAAACCCATACAACCTCCATCGCAAAAAAACCATACAACCATACGCCAAGGAGGTACGTAGTACTATGAATTCCATTTTCGCTCCATACCAATCGTTCTAAAAACTACTTACTACTTATAACGCGCCATTGAAAATCGGAACTCTTAACCCCGCTAAAAAACGATATTTTAAACGTGGCTACTCGATCTGTGGCAACTGGCGAGCCACCGCGCTCCAAGTCGTTCACCTGTGGTCCCGACCATCAACTCCTACGGATCAAATTATCACGCGAGCTGACTATTCCTACAAAGGTGCTCCACCACGTACCCGGTACCCGCGAATGCAGCAATCGTGCACCTAGGGTTTTAGGGTTTATTTGTTAACGTCGCCTTTACGTAACACTCATGTGTGCGAGACAGCGAGAGGCCGACTGCGTGCGTGCGCCTCTTCTCTTCGTATATGTACTCCACCGTTTGTCTGGTGTCCAAAAAATTATAATAACTACTAGCAATGTGCCAATGCGTTGCCACACGATCAAAGTAGATTAATACATATTCACCGATTTGATAGAAAAAAAGTCTAGTTTTGAAATACGTATATCACTAAAAATATGTTATGTTTCACTCAAAATATATTCCTTTGGCGGTTTTGATGAGATAAGGGAGGAATGTTGTTGGTTTCAAGATTCGAGAAGTGGTATATGTCTAATTTCTACTCTTACTAGCAAGATGCCCGTGCGTTGCACGGAACATCAAGATCTTGTGGGAGAAAAGGATGAACGAGGGAAGGCCTTATCTGCAAATGTGGTGAAGAGTGCGGGTAAATTGCCATATTTTCCTTCCTATCCGTCAGATATAAATCGGACGACCTACATTGCAGGATGGCAGGCCCACCATCATCACCAACTCTATTTTTATCCCTACTCTTATAAAAAGCATTGTCGGTGATGATCGTGTGCCTGCCATCCTGCAATATAGGCCGTCCGATCTATATCTGACGGATAGGAAGGAAACTATGGCAATTTTGCAAAAAGATACCCACACCCCTCTCCACATTTGCAAATAAGGCCTTCCCTCGTTCATCCTTTTCCCCCACAAGATAAACTACTCATACAAATGCATCTTGATGTTCCGTGCAACGCATGGGCATCTTGCTAGTTGTTGCAAAAAGCCCATGTGTGTGTGAGAGAGAGGGAGAGTGGAGGAGGACGGAGTGCATGTGTGACAAAGACACAAGGAGTGTGTGTGCGATAGGTATCAGCTTAAAATGAGGCGATAGTGTGTGTGTGCACGATCGAGAGGGCGTGTCTCAAGAAGGGAAGAAAAATCTACATAGATACAAGGAGCGGGAGAGAGACATGTATGCGATGGTGGAAGCACGAGTGTGCGGGTGTATAAACCTATCTAGAGGCTAGCTAGTCGATAAATGTTTGTGAGAGAAATACGAGTCGGGGTGCGAAAGCGAGAGTTTTGTGTGTGTGAGAGAGAGACGGTAGTCGGGAAGGGGAGTGGAAGCAGGAGTTGTGTGTGTGTGTCTGTGAGAGAGAGAGAGGAGACGGTAGTCGGGGTTGTCTGATCGGTAAACAAATGAATAATGTCAGTCTGGGATGGAGACGAAAAGGAGACCGCAACAAATGTTGTGTCTACAGGAGAGAGAGAGAGAGAGAGAGTAATTTTAGTGGTATGAGTCATATGTAGAGACATATAGGGTGTGTGAGAGAATCCCATAGAGAGAAAGACAAAGTGAAAGACGAGTGGAGACTGTGTGTGTGGCGGTGAAAAAGAAAGCTTAGGTACCGAGTGATACCAGAGAACAGTAGAGACGTGAGAGATAATGAAAACCGTGTAATGTATAATGATAGGGAGAGTGTGACACTTCTCAAGGGAGACGTCGAGAGACCATGTTTGCGAGGATAGGAGAAACATGAAGTGAGCGTGCGGGTGAGCTGGAGAAAAGAGAGTGATAGCTACCTGAAGGAGCATGCATGCGAGAGAGATGGGCGTGAAAGGAGTGAACAAAAAAGGGATTCAAATATTTGAATTCGAGATGATGATACATGTAATCCATACTCGAACCAAAATTGATCTATCAAACATGCATACTCATATGAATTCACGCACATCTATGTTATTTAATATGTAGATATTACTGATCCATACATTTTAGTAGAACATAATTTGGTTAAAATTTTTCGAATTCAACCTTAAGATTTCGAGATCGTTGTATTTGTAAATCATATTATACATATAAAGGAGCAGAATTCTTTGTTGTGCTTTTGAAAGTATATATAAAAAATGATGTATATAGAATGTAATTCCAATTGAAAATGGATCCCGCCCGAAAAAAATAGAATACAAACGGGATTCGAATTGAGTTGGCACGGTAAACGTGCACTCTGCAAAATTTGAACGAAGCGGGGAAAGTCGCAGTAACCGCCCGAAACCAAAATCTGCGAGATGGAAATCACTACTGCCTATCCCTGCCACGCAAAGCCTATCTGCTGGATTTCTATAGGTTTCGATAGGGGTAGGTTTGTAATTTCACCCAAACGTGACGTAACCGCCTCTCACCCGGATTCATACACGGTGGGCGCCAAAACACAGTGTGTCCTCGGCCGAAATCGACTCCCTCCCCGATTCATATTCATACACGGTGGGCGCCAAAAACAAACTCTCGTCGGCAAATATTCGGTGTATGCGAGATTACCGTCCTATCCCCAACCGACTAATGTTGCTGTGATGTAGTAGAAATTTGAAACGGGGGCTAAGTTTGTAAATTTCCTCGCATTTGAGACAAGCGCGCCCTGAATACATGGTTCCCCCCTTCCTCTCTACCTCCCTTTTCCCCATTCGTACTCCGTGGGCGCCAAAACACCCTCTCCACCCCACCCTCCTCCGTCCGCCGCCGTCCGCCACCCCATCCACCGCCGTCCTCCTCCACCATGCCGGAGCTGATACCCCGACGCCGCCGTCCATTACAAGAGATCGACCTCTCTCATCCACGGCTTCGGACCGGGATCCTTGCATCCCGTCCTCTCGCTTCATCCCCGCCGTCGTCCACCTTGCCGGCGCCGCTCCTACGACCGTCTCGTCCACCGCGCCCCGCCGCCACCGTCTACCCTCCTAGATCTGCTTCCACGCCGCCGACAGCCATCGCTACCGCAGCACCGTCAAATTCTCAGCAGATGCGTACACGGCGCCGCACCAGAGGCGGTACTCTTTCGTATCTGCTCAACTTATTTATCGCAGCAAGAAAATAGATCGCCACTGCTTTACTCTGATTTCTTGTCTTGGTTGCGAAGTTGCCTTTGTCCGGTTTGCACCTTCAGATCCGCCATGGCACGCTCAACACTATACTCCCAATGCTTATGGTTTTCCCCTTTTATATTCCACACTAGTTAAATCACAGTAGACTAAATTTCAAAATTGGGTCAGTCGATTTTTCAGAGCTCGCCGGAGTTCGCCGGTGCGATCGAAGGGGCTCGGGTGGTTGTGGGGCCTCGCCGAACGAAGAAAACTCGACGCGGGTGGGGGTTGGGGCGGGGGTGGGGGTGGGGGTGGCGGAGGAACACAGGCGGTGGGGGCCGGTGGTCCGGCCGGCGGCCCGTGCGGTGTTCTGTATGGGAAGAATCAGAGACGAGGAAGAAGAAGGGTTAGGAGACGTAGGATCTTCATCCAACCGCCTGAAATGGTCGAGAGACAGCTGGGAGTTGCATTCTTAATGCGCTCTGGTTCATCATGTGTGGGCACTGCGCAACCAACATTTTATTATCCAAAATCTGCTTGCTCTTCTTTACCATGTTCCTCTTCCGTTCTTCTTTAATATGTACTCTCTCCGTTCCTAAATACAAGTCTTTGTATAGATTCCACCATGGACTACATATGGAGCAAAATGAGTGAATCTACACTCTAAAATGTATCTGGATACATCTGTATGTGATCCATAGTGGAAATCTCTACCAAGACTTATATTTTGGAACGGAGGGAGTATGATAGTAGTACAGTATGTTCCTTGTACTGAAGATGAGCAGGGACATTTGCAGTGTAGAGGTCTATACGGTCGGTTGTGATGGACACTTTGAGCCTCTTTGATTCGTAGGATCTTGTAAACATAGGAATAGGATTTGTAGTGGCCTGCCCACTTGAATCCTATAAGAATAGCAAGGAAATGCGGGGAGCTGTGTCGCCTTTGAGAGTTACACTGATATTAACAGTACCGCACCTTCACTTGAAGAGAGCTGGTATCCGAAGCCTTTCTAGCCGTACCGGCAATACTAGCACATATATTCCAGCAAGTTCCACTTTGCTGATTTTACTCTGATGCTTAAGGTTTTCCCGTTATATCTACACTATGATCTGTGTAGCTGCTTTGTGTCGCACTAGCAGCAGTCCACTCTTGAAGCTAAACACTGCAATGACTTACAAAATTGGCACCAAGGCATTGAGTGCCATTCTGGATGCAATGAAACTCATACGCTCCCCACCTGTTGATTCTTGTTCAGAATATGATCCTAATGACTATTCTAACCTCGAGGAGTCAAAGGCAGATGGCCTGTCCTGTTCACCCATCAAGGTGCCTGTTCTAATTTGGCAATGTTTTATTGATTGCGGGTATCTTGCATATGTTGTCTTGCATTTCTTCTACTTTGTTGCACCGCCATCTGCTTAGTTTACTCATCATATATGTCGAGATGCCATGCCCATCCATTATCAATACATATTCCATCTGTCATCATACCATGTTTTTCCACTCAAATGTTGTTCTTGTGCATCAGACATCAAAAAGGAAGAGGGTGATTGCCGAACCTGAAGGAGCACCAGCAAAGTCCTTGAAAAACGTGGTGGTGCCGGAGAAATCAGACAGCACCCCACTTATATTGGCTGTACAACCAGTGACACAAAACGTAGGACCGACTCCAGCAGACTGTACCCATACTTCACTGGCCACACCACTAGCCCCACCACACAGGACCTGCACTCCAGCAAAAGGTATACCGATTTCATTTGCCATAGCACCAGCTGTACCACAGAAAAATCCCACTCCAGCAAAAAGTACAGCAAGTCCACCGGCCGAAGACCTATCCCAACTGCAGAGACGGCCAATTCCTGCAGATTGGAACCCCATTCCATTTATTCCCAGTTTAAAAGACAATGCTTTCAATGTTGTTAGGGACTACGTGCATATATTCCCATCATGGGAAGATTATTGTGAAGACAAACACCATTTTCACATCTTCCTGTCCAACTTACGTGTAAGTGCTATTATTCATGGTTATTATTTTCCTGTTTTCTGCTGATTGAACACATCAATGATTTACATTACATTGTTGTAACTAGGCGAGGGTCAATCTGGATAGTCATGACGAGCAAAGCTTGCTTGTGCTTTTCAAGGAAGCATTGCAGCAGTATCGGTGTTACCTGAGGAAATCACACTTTGATGGCAAGTCTATAAACGAATTTCCGGTGAAGTCTCCTGTGCTAAATTTAGAAGACATTGAATGGAAAAACCTTGTTATGCACTGGTCTCGTTCCCAGGATGAGGTACTGTCTATGAAATCACATGACAATTTGAACTTCTACTTTTCCGCATGTGCCTTACGGATCTTTTTTGCAGGAAATCTGCTCGAAGAAGAATTCCGGTTTGACAAGAACGACAGGATATCGCAAATATGCTGCCCGCTGCTTTGCTCTTGTTAGTACCTGTTGTCCTGTATCACTGTACTTGCATACATACCTGGTTCATTATGTGACAGCAGTATGCATGATAGCTTGCTTATCAATTGTTCGCTCCAAATTATCTGATCTGTATGAATGGTTACATTAGTGTAGAATATATCCAATGCCAATGTTTTTTTAGCTCTGCATTGTTCTTGTAAGTACATGCTGTCCTTTATCAGTGTACTTATAATGACAGGTAGTTGTTCATGTACCATCACTCTGCAGCTTATTTTCCTTTGCCCTCCATTTTCTACACATCAGATCTATATTTACTCTTACCATAAGGTTGGTACTGAAGAAGTTTAGCTGTGCATTGCTCTTGGCTGTACCTTTTGCCTGTATCGCTGCACTTACATTTATAGCTACTTGGTTATGTAGCATCACTCTTCATCTTATCTTAAATATTCTCCATTTTTTCGTATATTATCACATCTATATTTACTCTTAACAAAATGTAGAATAAAGGCAATGCTTTTGAAGAAGATTCTGTGGTAAACTTCTTGAATTGCCCCCCCCCCATCAGCATGGACAAGGCCTTTATAGAGCCTGTCTTCACCAATAATGTAAGTTTGTCCATCTCAAGCCTTCAAACTTTGTTGTATATATTTGGTTAGGCATGACTGCAACAGCTGTTTATTTTTGGTGTTTGCATCAAATTGCTTGTTTAAAGTTTATTATGTAGTTCATAAACAAAAGTTTGTCCTTTCTCAATTTAAGTTTTCAGTTGTACAACCAAGTTCCTTCTTCATACCATGTAAATTAAACTATACAGAGCAAGTGATCTTCTTTTGCACTGCATGTATGCTTCTGTTCTTCATCCGTAATCCAGTGGTGTGGTGAACCTACCCACTACAGCACAATGTCATATTCTGCAATGTCTTAACTATGAACAATGTCATATCATTCTACTATTATTTAAACCGTCTCTTTATTTGCCAATCTGAAATGGTATAAATTGACAGCACACTAACCATTGATACTTATGAGTTCTTGATCTGTAATCCAGTGGTGTCGTGAAGCTGCCAACTCCTTCACAATGTCATTTCCTGCCATGTCTTGACCTGAACAATACCATATTGTGTTAATGCAATTTTAAACTGTGTCACTTTATTCGTCAGTAAGAAATGTGATGAATTGTCAGCACTGATACTTTTATGTGCAAAACCTGTCATCTGTCTGCTTGTTTATCTTTCAGAGTGAGGAAGATATAAGTGTTGAACAAGCGCAGTCTCATCATCTTGCTCAGCTGCTTGCGCTGCAGCTCCCCAGCAGGGCTAACCTTTCTTGAACTCTATTGAAGTGCTGTCGGTTTTGTATATTATTTTGTCGGCGTGTTTATTTGCACTGGTGGCGATCTTTGATGCCCAGTGTATGTAATCTGCTGTCTGCTTGTGCTTTATTATCATAGTGGCGAACTTTGATGCCCAGTGGATGTAATATGCCGTAATTTCTTTATTGTATAGTCTAGGTTTTTTCTTATTCACGATGCTGCAGTTATTTTACTGTATATATATCCTGTCTTCGCAGTAAACCGGCCAAACCGTAAAATTACGGTACATAATCGGGCCGTCATGCAATCACGATGTAGGTTGGGCCTGAAACGTGCCGAACAGCTCACGGGCCGGCAGCAGCCCGAAATGAACCCCGGCCCATGATTGTGCGAATCAAATCACGGGCTTTTAACAGGCCAAAATTGTCTCGGTCCTTGTTTGGCCCAATCAGATATCGGCTGCGAGCAGGCCGGATGCAAACCGGGCCGTAGTTAGGCCCAACTATATGACGGGCTTTTAACAGGCCGAAATTAATATAGGGCCGAAATGTTAAACGGGCCCTTAACAGGCCAAAACTAATATCAGGCCGAATTACTAAGTGGGCCTTTAGCAAGTGGGCCCAAAAGCATAGTGTCCAGTTGACGGGCCGAATCTGATATGGGCCATAATTGAGCCCAAAGCCTCTTAAAGGGCCGGACCTGATCTGGGCCGTAATTTGGCCCAGAACGTGGTAGGCTTTTAACGGGCCGGATCTCATATGGGCCACTATTAGGCCCGGAGCGTGGCAGGCCATTAATGGACCGGATCAAATATGGGCCGGCATTTGGCCCAAAACATGGCAGCCAGTTAATGGGCCGGCCTACTAGGGTCCTCAAAATCTTGTGGGCCTACAGCTGGGCCGGCCCATTAATGTCGGCGAAATCTCGTGGGCCTTTAGCTGGGCCGGCCCATTATGATCCGCAAGAATCTTGTGGGCCTTTACCTGGGCCGGCCCATTATGGCACACAAAATCTTGTGGGCCTTTACCTGGGCCGGCCCATTATGGCCCGCAAAATCTTGTGGGCCTTTAGCTGGGCCAGCCCATTATGGTCCGCAAAATCTCGTGGGCCTTTAGCTGGGCCGGCCCATTATGGTCCGCAAAATCTTGTGGGCCTTCAGTTGGGCCGGCCCATTTAAACTTGATGGGCCGGTCCACGTGTCAACATATCATAGGCGCGTCTCGCCCATTGGATGAGTGACACCTGTGCCAACGCGGACCTGACACGTGTCTCCTCCAGCCAATGATGATTTTACACGTGGAAAATCCCCATTGGTCGGGGCTGTTAACGGGTTATCGGATCCAAAACCCGACCCGATAGCTTAACGGCGTTCCGTTACGGTGGATGCCACGTGTCGGTCACCCTTGACGAAAGCACTTCTATGACGCGCGATTTATCGTCATGGAAATGGACACTTCTGTGATGATAATTTTGGTAATGTCATGGAACACTTCTACGACAGCACAGGTATGACTATCTTGATTCTGTCATAAATTTGTCATGGATGTACATGCATGACGAAAAACGCGACCTACTGTGACAAACACGTATCATCACGGAAGTGTATTTTTTTGTAGTGTAAAGGAAAGACAACATACATCTCATCAAAATATCGAACGAATACCAAATTCACATGACTACTTATAGCGAGACTTCTCCCATGTCCTCAGGAACAAACGTAACTACTCACAAATCATATTCATGTTCATAATCAGAGGGGTATTAATATGAAATAAGGATCTGAACATGTGATCTTCCACCAAATAAACCAACTAGCATCAACTACAAGGAGTAATGAACACTACTAGCAACCTACAGGTACCAATCTGAGGCTTTGGGACAAAGATTGGATACAAGAGATGAACTAGGGTTTTAGAGGAGATGGTGCTGGTGAAGATGTTGATGGAAATTGACCCCCTCCCGATGAGAGGATCGTTGGTGATGACGATGGCGATGATTTCCCCCTCCTGGAGGGATGTTTCCCCGGCAGAACAACTCTGCCGGAGCCCTAGACTAGTTCCGCCTTGTGGCGGAGGAGTTTCTTCCCGAAAGCTTGCTTATGATTTTTTCCAGGGTAAAAGACTTCATATAGTAGAAGATGGGTACCGGAGGCCTGCCAGGGGGCCCACGAGGTAGGGGAGGCGCGCCCAGGCGGGTAGGGCGCGCCCCCACCCTCGTGTCCAGGGTGTGGGCCCCCTCTGGTTGATTCTTTCTCCAGTATTTTTATATATTCCAAAACGTGCCTGCATGAAGTTTCGGGACTTTTGAAGTTGTGCAGAATAGGTCTCTAATATTTGCTCCTTTTCCAGCCCAGAATTCCAGCTGTCGGCATTCTCCCTCTTCATGTAAACCTTGTAAAATAAGAGAGAATAGGCATAAGTATTGTGACATAACGTGTAATAACAGCCCATCACTACAAAAAAAATACACTTCCGTGATGATATGTGTTTGTCACAGTAGGTCACTTTTTCTGTCATGCATGTACATCCATGACAAATTTATGACAGAATCAAGATAGTCATACCTGTGCTGTCGTAGAAGTGTTCCATGACATTACCAAAATTATCATCACGGAAGTGTCCACTTCCATGACGATAAATCACGCATCACAGAAGTGCTTTCATCAAGGGTGACTGACACGTGGCATCCACCGTAATGGAACGCCGTTAAGCTATCGGGTCCGGTTTAGGATCCGATAACCCGTTAACAGCCAGGACCAATTTGAAATTTCCACGTGTAAATTCTGATTGGCCGGAGGGAACACCTGTCAGCTCGTTAGTGGGCCAGATGTCGCCCGTCCATTGGAGGAAACATGCCTACGATACGTCGACACGTGGCTGGGCCCAATAGAGGCCCATATAGGTTAAAAAGGCCGGCCCAGTCAAAGGCCCGTAGTACTTACTCAGGTACTAGTGGGCCAGCCCAATAACGGCCTGCTTAATAAAGGCCCATTTATGGCCAGAAGCCAGATCTGGCCCATTAATTGTTCGGCGAATATTTGGGCCCATTTACGGCCCGAAGCCAGATCTGGCCCGTTAATTGTTTGCCGAATATTTGGGCACAATTGTAGCCCGGTGACTTTCGGCCTGTTAGAGGCCCGATGTAGACATGGGCCCATTTCAGCCCGGTGTGACTTTCGGCCTGGGAATGGCCCGTGCTGCCCATGGGCCATATATGGTCCGACGGGACATCGGGCCCACTAACGGCCCGTGATAAAGGTGGCAACAGTTAAGCCCAACGTGACTTTGGGCCTGTTAAAGGCATGTCGCATAATTCGGCCCGTTGATGGTTGTACTAAGCTTTCGGCCTCTTAAAGGCCCATGATATCAGTGGGCCAACTAAGGCCCGAGATATGTTTCGGCCTGGTAACTGCCCGTGATATAACTGGGCCCAAAAAGGCCCGGTCTACATTTCAGCCTGCTGAAGGCTTGTCGACAACTAGTGAAAATTGAGTCCCAACATGCATTTCGGCCTGCTAAAGGCCCATGGTTTCATCTGGGCCGTAACAGGCCAGTACAATATTCAGCCTGTTAATCGCCCAACGCTACCTGGGCCAAACTAAGTGCTGGGTCCACAAAAGGCCCAACTAAAATATAGGCCGGTGTAAGTTGTGGGCCTCGCGCAAAGTGTGAAGGCCCCAATCATTCGGGCCCAAGAAAGATGCAGGCCGGCCCAATTGTGGCCCGCTAAACACTAGGCCCGTTAGCGGTGAATGTTGTCCATATCGTGGAGGAGCACAAGAAAAGTATTTGGAAAAGGTAGTGGCACCTGATAAATCAAATAGCCCATTAGGTGTAGTTGCAATATCACCTGACCCACAAAACACCCCAACTCTAGCAGACTCTAGCCCTACTACACTGGTCATTTCTGATGCCCCAACTCAGCACACCCCAATTGCAGCAAACATTATGATTATGCCAGTTGACATAGCACCAGCTCTATGACGCAAAACCCCCATTCCAGCAAAGAGTACACCAAATCCAGTTGCCAAATCCCTTTTCGAACCAGAGAGAGCCCCAATTGCAGCAAATAGGACCCCTGTTCCATTTCTTCCCAGTTTAGAAGACAAAGCTTATATTGTTGTCAAGAACTTTGTGCGCATCTTTCCTTCATGGAAAGATTATACCGCAGACGCAGAACAATTTCCAGTCTTCCTCCGCAACTTACGCGTAAGTAATGTACTAATGTTATTCATGGTCATTACTGCATATGTTTCTGCTGACAGAAGACACAAGATTTCATTCTTTTAAATAGGCGAGGACCAAACTGGATTGTGAAGATGAGCAAGGGTTGGTTGCGCTTTTCAAGCACTCGTTGATGAAGTATCGTTCCTACCTGAGGCAAGCGCACTTCAATGGCAAGCCTCTAAACGAAATTTTTGTAAAGTCTCCGGTGCTACATTTATCCGACGGTGACTAGAATAATCTTGTTACACATTGGTCTCGGCTGCAGCGTAAGGTACTGTCTATGATATCACATCACAATTTGAACTACATTTCTGCATTTTCCTTAACGTCTCACTTGTACGAAAACTGTTAGCAGAAGAACATTCATTCTCAAGGGACCACAGAATCTCGCAACTATACTCCACACTGCATTACTCTTGTGAGTACCTCTTGCCCTGTATGACCATACTTACTTTCATAACTGTTTGATTATGTAGCATCACTGCACATGTTAGCCTCGTTATCATCCATTTGGTGGACATTATAAGATCCATATGGACTCTTACATAAATTTAGAATTAACCCAATGCTTTTGAAGAGGTTTAGCTCTGCAGTCCTCTTGTAAGGACTGAACATCATCTATCACTGTACTTACATTAACAGCTACTCCCTCCGTCCCATAATATAAGAATGTTTTGTACAGTACACTAGTGTTCAAAACACTCTTGTATTATGGGAAGAGGGATTGGTTCATTGTGTAGAATTCTGCATCTTATCTCCCTCGCCCACCATTTACTAAAAAAGATCAGATCTATATTTAATCTTACCAAAAAGTAGAATACACAGACAATGCTAGTGCAGAAGTGTAGCCCATTGCTCTGGTCAGTACATTTTTTCCTGTAACGCTTGTACTTCCAGGGATTGGTAGTTGATTATGTAGCATCAATCTGCACCTTATCTTCATTATCCTCTATCCTTCCAGTATTATCATATCTATAATTACTCTCTACAAAATGTAGAGTACATGCAATGCTTATGAAGAAGATTCTATGCTGAAATTCTTGAGTTATCCTTCCCTTGACATGGAGAAGGGCATTATAAAGCCGGTGTTAACTGTTAATGTAAGTCAGTCCTTCTAAAGCCTTTATCCTCAACTGTTGTTTAATTTGCTCATACTCCCTATCGTTTACTGCTGTTTAGTTTGCTGTTTCTACCAAAATGCATGTTCGCAAGAACCGTAAGTTCTAAGTTTTACTTGTAAAACCAAATTCCTTATTCATACCATGCACATTACTCAATACTCCCTATATGTATGCTTGTTTTTGTGGATCTATAATCCAGTGTGTGGTGAAGCAGCCCACGTTTGCACCTTGTCATCTCTTGTTTTATCTTACTGATGTGGCTGATGATATGAACAACATGCCATGAACAGACAGCTGTTCTGCCGCTCTCGCTAGTTGCTATCCCCGAGGCAGATGCTGCTGCCGCCGCCTGAGAAGCAACAGCGGTCGTTTTGGCTGCCTTGGCCGCCCGGACGCAGACTGCGGTCGCCCTCACGAAGCTTGTTAGCACGCGCCTGGTGGTTGCGGCCGCGCTCTCGCTGGAGTGGGCCGCCGAAGTTGCCCTCACGGCGTGGGTCCTGATACGTCTCCAACGTATCTATATTTTTTTATTGTTCCATGCTATTATATTATCTGTTTTGGATGTTTAATGGGCTTTACTATGAACTTTTATATTATTTCTGGGACTAACCTATTAACCGAAGACCCAGTGCAAATTGTTGTTTCTTTGCCTATTTCAGTCTTTCGCAGAAAAGGAATATCAAACGGAGTCCAAACGGAATGAAACCTTCGGGAGAGTTATTTTTGGAACAAACGCAATCCAGGAGACTTGGAGTGGACGTCCAGGAAGCAACAAGGAAGCCACGAGGCAGGAGGGCGTGCCCAGGGGGTAGGCACGCCCCCACCCTCGTGGGCCCCTCGTGGCTCCACCGACCTACTTCTTTCGCCTATATATACTCATATACCCTGAAAACATCCGAGAGCACCATGAAACCCTATTTCCACCGACGCAACCTTCTGTACCCATGAGATCCCATCTTGGGGCCTTTTCCGGTGCTCCGCCGGAGGGGGAATCGATCACGGAGGGCTTCTACATCAACACCATAGCCTCTCCGATGATGTGTGAGCAGTTTACCACAGACCTTCGAGTCCATAGTTATTAGCTAGATGGCTTCTTCTTTCTCTTTGGATCTCAATACAAAGTTCTCGATTCTCTTGGAGATCTATTCGATTTAATTCTTTTTGTGGTGTGTTTGTCGAGATCCGGTGAATTTTGGGTTTATGATCAAGATTATCTATGAACAATATTTGATTCTCCTCTGAATTCTTTTATGCATGATTTAATTATCTTTGCAAGTCTCTTCGAATTATCAGTTTGGTTTGGCCTACTAGATTGATCTTTCTTGCAATGGGAGAAGTGCTTAGCTTTGGGTTCAATCTTGCGGTGTCCTTTCCCAGTGACAGCAGGGGCAGCAAGGCACATATTGTATTGTTGCCATCGAGGATAAAAATATGGGGTTTATATCATACTGCTTGAGTTTATCCCTCTACATCATGTCATCTTGCCTAATGCGTTACTCTGTTCTTATGAACTTAATACTCTAGATGCATGCTGGATAGCGGTTGATGTGTCGAGTAATAGTAGTAGATGCAGAATCGTTTCGGTCTACTTATCGCGGATGTGATGCCTATATACATGATCATGCCTAGATATTATCATAACTATGCGCTTTTCTATCAATTGCTCGACAGCAATTCGTTCACCCACCGTAATACTTATGCTATCTTGAGAGAAGCCACTAGTGAAATCTATGGCCCCCGGGTCTATTTTCCATCATATTATTTTCCTATCAATTTACTATTCCTTCCATCTTTTATTTTGCAATCTTTACTTTCCAATCTATATCATAAAAATACCAAAAATATTTATCTTATTATCTCTATCAGATCTGACTTTTGCAAGTGGCCGTGAAGGGATTGACAACCCCTTTATCGCGTTGGTTGCAAGGTTCTTATTTTTTTGTGTAGGTACGAGGCGACTTGCGTGTAACCTCCTACTGGATTGATACCTTGGTTCTCAAAAACTGAGGGAAATACTTACGCTACTTTGCGGCATCACCCTTTCATCTTCAAGGGAAAAACCAACGCATGCTCAAGAGGTAGCAAGAAGGATTTCTGGCGCCGTTGCCGGGGAGGCTTACGTCAAGTCAAGACATACCAAGTACCCATCACAAACTCTTATCCCTCGCATTACATTATTTGCCATTTGCCTCTCGTTTTCCTCTCCCCCACTTCACCCTTGCCGTTTTATTCGCCCTCTTTTTTCCGTTTGCTTTTTTCCGCCTGCTTCTTGTGTGCTTGTGTGTTGGATTGTTTGTCAATATGGCTCAAGACAATACTAAATTGTGTGATTTTTCCAATACCAACAATAATGATTTTCTTAGCACTCCGATTGCTCCTCTTACCGATGTTGAATCTTTTGAAATTAATGCTGCTTGGTTGAATCTTGTCATGAAAGATCAATTCTCTGGCCTTCCTAGTGAAGATGCTGCTACTCATCTAAACAACTTTGTTGATTTGTGTGATATGCAAAAGAATAAAGACATGGATGATGATATTGTTAAATTGAAACTATTTCTGTTTTCGCTTAGAGATTGTGCTAAAACTTGGTTTTCGTCTTTGCCTAAAAATAGTATTGATTCATGGAATAAGTGCAAAGATGCTTTTATCTCTAAGTATTTTCCTCCCACTAAGATCATCTCTCTTAGAAACGATATTATGAATTTTAAGCAACTTGATCATGAGCATGTTGCACAATCTTGGGAGAGGATGAAATTAATGATTCGCAATTGCCCTACACATGGATTAAATTTATGGATGATCATACAAAAATTTTATGCCAGATTGAATTTTGCTTCTAGAATTCTTTTAGATTCGGCTGTGGGAGGCACTTTTATGGAAATCACTTTAGGAGAAGCTACTAAACTCCTAGATAATATTATGGTTAATTATTCTCAATGACACACCGAAAGATATACTAGTAAAAAGGTTCATGCGATAGAAGAGATTAATGTTTTGAGTGGAAAGATGGATGAACTTATGAAATTGTTTGCTAATAAGAGTGCTCCTATTGATCCTAATGATATGCCTTTGTCCACTTTGATTGAGAATAATATTGAACCTATGGATGTGAATTTTGTTGGTAGGAATAATTTTGGTAACAACGCGTATAGAGGAAACTTTAATCCTAGGCCGTTTCCTAGTAATTCCTCTAATAATTATGGTAATTCCTACAACAACTCTTATGGAAATTTTAATAAGATGTCCTCTGATTTTGAGACTAGTGTTAAAGAATTTATGATTTCCCAAAATAATTTCAATGCTTTGCTTGAGGAAAAATTGCCTAAGATTGATGTGTTGGCTGGGAACGTGGATAGAATTTCTCTTGATATTGATTCTTTGAAACTTAGATCTATTCCACCTAAGCATGATATCAACGAGTCTCTCAAATCTATGAGAATTTCCATTAATGAGTGCAAGGAAAGAACCGCTAGGATGCGTGCTAAGAAAGATTGCTTTGTAGAAGCGTGTTCTTCTAGTTTTCATGATAATAGGGATGAAGATCTAAAAGTGATTGATGTGTCTCCTATTAAATCTTGTTTTGCAATATGAATCTTCATAATGATGGGATTGGAGATGAGTTAACTTTAGTTAAGAGGCGTCCCAATGATTCCGAGTTTTTAGATCTTGATGCAAAAATTGGTAAAAGTGGGATTGAAGAGGTCAAAACTTTACATAGCAATGAACCCACTATTTTGGATTTCAAGGAATTTAATTATGATAATTGTTCTTTAATAGATTGTATTTCCTTGTTGCAATCCGTGTTAAAATCTCCTCATGCTTATGATCAAAATAAAGCTTTTACTAAACATATCGTTGATGCTTTAATGCAATCTTATGAAGAAAAGCTTGAATTAGAAGTCTCTATCCCTAGAAAACTTTATAATGAGTGGGAACCTACTATTAAAATTAAGATTAAAGATAACGAATGCTATACTTTGTGTGATTTGGGTGCTAGTGTTTCCACGATTCCGAAAACTTTGTGTGATGTGTTAGGTTTCCGTGAATTTGATGATTGTTCTTTAAATTTGCATCTTGCGGATTCCACCATTAAGAAACCTATGGGAAGAATTAATTATGTTCTTTTTGTTGCAAATATTAATTATGTGCCCGTAGATTTCATTGTTCTTGATATAGATTGCAATCCTACATGTCCTATTATTCTTGGTAGACCTTTCCTTAGAACGATTGGTGCAATTATTGATATGAAAGAAGGAAATATTAGATTCCAATTTCCGTTAAGGAAAGGCTTGGAACAATTCCCTAGGAATAAAATTAAATTACCTTATTAATCTATTATGAGAGCCACTTATGGATTGCATACCAAAAATGATAATACCTAGATCTATTCTTGCTTTTATGCCTAGCTAGGGGCGTTAAACGATAGCGCTTGTTGGCAGGCAACCCAATTTTATTTTTGTTTCTTGCTTTTTGGTTCTGTTTAGTAATAAATAATTCATATAGCTTCTCTTAGGATGTGTTTTCATGTTTTAAATTAGTTTTTGTGCCAAGTAGAACCTTTGGGAAGACTTGGGTGAAGTCTTTATGATATTGCTGTAAAAAACAGAAACTTTAGCGCTCACGAGATTAGCTGCCATTTTTTACTGGAGAGTGATTTTAGGTTGATTATTTTTACAGATGATTAATAGCCAAATTACTCAGGTCCACCAATTTATTTCAGAATTTTTGGAGTTACAGAAGTATAGGTTTGATCCAGATTACTACAGACTGTTCTGTTTTTGACAGATTCTGTTTTTCGTGTGTTGTTTGCTTATTTTGATGAATCTATGGCTAGTATCGTGGGGTATCAACCATAGAGAAGTTGGAATACAGTAGTTTTAACACCAATATAAATAAAGAATGAGTTCATTACAGTACCTTATGGTGGTGATTTGTTTTCTTATACTAACGGAGCTCATGAGATTTCCTGTTGAGTTTTGTGTTGTGAAGTTTTCAAGTTTTGGGTAAAGATTTGATGGGTTATGGAATAAGGAGTGGCAAGAGCCTAAGGTTTGGGATGCCCAAGGCACCCCAAGGTAAAATTCAAGGACAACCAAAATCCTAAGCTTCGGGATGCCCCGGAAGGCATCCCCTCTTTCGTCTTCGTCCATCGGTAACTTTACTTGAGGCTATATTTTTATTCACCACATGATATGTGTTTTTCTTGGAGCGTCGTGTATGATTCGAGTCTTTGCTTTTTAGTTTACCACAATCATCCTTGCTTTACACACCTTTTGGAGAGACGCACATGAATCGGAATTTATTAGAATACTCTATGTGCTTCACTTATATCTTTTGAGCTAGATAATTTTGCTCTCACTGCTAGAAAAAGGGCTATAGATGGGATTAACACTAATGGCGCACCAGACAAGCGGTGCGCCATTAGTATATACTAATGGCGCACCACCTTCTGATACGCCATTAGAGTTGAAACTACTAATGGCGCACCAGGCCCAGGGTGCGCCATTAGTATCAAAAAAAATTTAACTAGTGCGCCTGTCCAAACATACTAATGGCGCATCCAGACACAGTGCGCCATTACTAGTTGTAACTAGTAATGGCAAACCTGCCGGAAAGTGCGCCACTAATGTTGTTTTTTCTATTATATTTTTTATTCCCTTTTTTGCAAAACTACTAATGGCGCACTTTTCCACCGTGCGCCATTACTAGTTTAAACTAGTAATGGCGCACTGTGGAACAGTGCGCCATTAGTATGTTTTTTTTTGTGCAAAACTACTAATGGCGCACCAACAGAAGGTGCGCCATTAGTAACCTGGATTACTAATGGTGCATTTAGAGTTGGTGCGCCATTAGTAAGTGGGCAGCAACAAGATATTTTGGACAGCCTCTCCTACCCACACTCACTTTCTCCCCACTTCATTCTCTCTAGCTCCTCCTTGTCTCGGGTGCCTCCTCTTTTTCACCTCATTTCCACCATAGATTCATTCAATTTAAGTGGTTAAATTACCTTGTTTTGATAGGTAAGTAAGGGGGGAAGCTATATTTATGTTGTTCTCCCTACAACAATGTGCACATGCACTTTTTATGGCCTAGCTAGATCTATGTATGTTCGTGGTGTTGCATATGTGTTTGTGTTTGGAGGTGTACCGGTATTTGAAATGCGATAGTTGCCAATATTTTGCCGGAATGTTGATTCATTTCCGTTTCGGCGAGAATTTTGGCATTAAGCATTCTTTTTGGTCCTATTTTTAGGGAAAGTCATGCCAAATTTTTTATTGGTACTAAAATATCGTTTTGCTCTACCCCGCAGGCGACCATGGTCCGCATGATGACCGAAGGCATCGTGAATAGGTTTTTGAGGTCCGCGAAGGCCGAGATGCTTCAAAAGAACGAGACGGAGATAAGATGTCCGTGTCGAAGATGCAAGCTGAAGAGCCTTATTGCGGACCCGGAATCCGGGCAGGTGCGGGACCACCTGCTCTTGCGTGGTTTCATGGATGGCTATCGGTGGCAAGGTGATGAAGATGACTACGAAGTCGTCCATGGGGGCCGGGCAAGAAATGAGGATGGGCAGCAAGACAACCACCGCGGCTCGGGCGGGCGAGAAGACGAAGAATCCCCAGGAGATGATCACGACGGTGATGTTGTACACAGTCATCATGTAGAAGATGCAGGACATGATGATGAGGAAGATGCCGGAGCAGACGACGGGCATGATCATGAAGATGATGATGCCGGCGGAGCAGACGACGCTGGACCATCGATGGGCTGGGTGCAGGACCCTCATATTCAAGAGCTGCTTCTCAAGCAGACGGATAACGCAAGAGCTGCCGCCCGAGAGAAAGCCAAGATGGATCAACTTGAGTTAGACGCGGTTACTCCATTGTATGAAGGATGCAGGCCCGAGGATACCTGCCTGAAAGTAACGCTCATGGCTCTGGAGATGAAGGTAAAACACAAAATGACCGACGCATGCTTCGACGAGAACATGTCATTCTAGCACGAACGTCTTCCCAAGGGGAACAAGTGCCCGACCAGTTTGGAGGAGGCGAAGAAAATCGTGTGTCCTCTGGATTTACCGCACGTGAAATACCATGTGTGCATGAACAATTGCATCATTTATCGGGACGAGCACGCGGAGTCTACCATATGTCCGGTGTGCGGCGTCACTCGATACAAGAAGAGGAAGAAAGCTCCTCGAAAAGTGGTGTGGTACTTTCCGATCACTCCTCGTCTGCAGCGGTATTTCGCGGACCCTAAGGTAGCAAAGCTCCTGCGTTGGCACGCGGATAGGGAGGAGAAGAAGCGAGAAGATGACGCAAATGATCCGGAGATAGATAAAAAAGACAAGATGCTGAGTCACCCTAAGGATGCGAGCCAGTGGCAAGCGTTGAACTTCGAAGACCTAGAATTTGGGAACGATCCAAGGAACATCGTGCTGGGCGCGAGCACCGATGGAGTCAATCCGTTTGGCAGCCAGAGAAGCAAACATAGCACCTGGCCTGTGTTTGTGTGGATGTACAACCTTCCCCCCTGGTTGTGCATGAAGAGGAAGTACATTCACATGAGTATGCTAATTGAAGGACCGAAACAACCAGGGAACGACATCAATCTGTATCTGAGGCTGCTGAAAGAGGAGCTTGACACGCTGTGGAAAACGCCAGCCAATACGTGGGACGCCGCAGAGAAAGAATATTTCCCTATGAGAGCCGCGCTGTTCACGACGGTGCACGACTATCTCGGTTACGGATATGTCGTGGGGCAGGTGGTCCACGGATTTTCTGGATGCGTCAGGTGCATGGATGACACAACGTATCGCCAGCTAGATAGAGATCCCGGGTCTTCGAAAACCGTGTTCATGGGACATCGAAGGTGGCTTCGCGACGATGACCGGTGGAGAAAACGCAAGGATCTATTCGATGGTGAAACCGAACCCCGAGGACGCCCGCGTACGAGGAGCGGCGAGGAAATAGACGAGCTGTTGAAAAATTGGAAAGACTGCCCACTGCTGGGAAAGAAGCAAAAGGCACCAGAGCCGGGAAAGAAGCGAAAGGCGCCAGAGCCGCTGCTGAAGGTATGGAAAACGAGGTCTGTTTTCTGGGACTTGCCGTACTGGAAGATCCACCGTGTGCCTCACAGCCTTGATGTCATGCATATCACGAAGAACGTGTGCGAGAGTCTGCTTGGTACCCTGCTCAACATGCCAGAGAGGACCAAAGATGGGCCGAAAGCAAGGGCAGACTTGAAATCAATGGGCATCAGGCAGGAGCTTCACGCTATATATGATGATGATGATGATGATGATGATGATGATGGTGATGAGGCGAAGCAGGACACGGAAAGTCGTCGCAAAGGCAAAAAGGCCAAGAAGACCGGAAATGACTACCCTCCCGCGTGCTTCACTCTAAGTCAGGAGGAGATCGAGCAGTTTTTCACCTGCCTCGTAGGAGTAAAACTTCCTTACAGTTACGCGGGGAAGATAAGCAGATACCTAGACCTAGCGAAGCTGAAGTTCAGCGGGATGAAGTCTCACGACTGTCACGTGCTGATGACGCAGATACTTCCAGTTGCAATCCGTGGGATCATGGACGCGCACGTCCATGAAATGCTATTTGGCCTATGCAACTTTTTCGACGTCATCTCTCGAAAGTCTGTTGGCGTGAGGCAACTCAGAAGGCTACAGGAAGAGATCGTGGTGATACTATGCGAGCTTGAGATGTACTTCCCGCCCGCATTCTTCGATGTTATGGTGCATCTGCTGGTCCATATCATGGACGATATCATCCAACTCGGGCCGACGTTCTTGCACAGCATGATGCCGTTCGAAAGGATGAATGGTGTCATCAAAGGATACGTTCGCAACATGTCACGTCCAGAGGGAAGCATAGCCAGGGGCTTTCTGACCGAAGAGTGCATCTCCTACTGCACGAATTATCTAGGCATCGAGAACCCCGTTGGTCTGCCCGTCAACAGGCACCTCGGCAGGCTCGCTGGATGGGGTCACCGTGAGGGTCGCCGCGAAATGCATGTCGACTTCGAGGGTCGACTCGCCGACTTTGAAAGAGCAAACCTAGTCGCGCTACAACACATAGACATGGTCGATCCTTGGGTGGTAGAGCACAAAACCTTTATTAAGAAGACGTACAATGACCGAGGCCAACAGAGGACGGACGGAGATATACTCAAAGAGCACAACTCATGTTTCACGCGTTGGTTCAAGCAGAAGCTTCTGTCGTACCCTTTACATGAGGATTCTTCCGCGGAAGAACAACTCATATTCGCCTTGTCACAGGGCGCCGAGCACAAACTGATGACCTATGAGGCGTACGATATCAACGGCTACACATTCTACACCGAGGCCAAGGACATGAAGAGCGATGGTTATCAGAACTCTGGGGTAACGATGGAATCCTACACCGGTAACGACAAGGACAGATACTACGGAAGGATCGAGGAGATCTGGGAGCTGAGCTACGCTGGAGAGAAGGTCCCGATGTTCCGTGTCAGATGGGCCAAGAGCGTCCTAAAAGAAGACCGGTATTTCACCACCATGGTTATACCCGAAGCCAAATCCAAGACCGCAGGCGCAAACGTCACCGCGAAAAATGAGCCATGGGTACTGGCTTCCCAAGTGGACCAATGCTTCTTCATTACCGACCCGTCAAAGCCCAGTCGTGTTGTCGTGAGGAGAGGCAAAAGGAAGATCATCGGAATGGATGGAGTAGCCAATGAGCAAGACTTCGACAAGTACGGCGACCCGAGAATCGAACATGACGACGATGATGAAGTAGCAGCATACACCACAAGAAGAAGCAGGACCACCCTACCTAAAGGACGTCCGTTCCACAGAAGAACTCCATTTGCGAAAAAGAAGGGCAAGAAGATTGTGAACAGATAGCTAGCTAAGATCGATTGTATTTAAATCGTAGCCTTCATTTCTCGATTGTATTTCATGGGCACTTTTTGAACTATCATGAATATTTTTAAATTTCATGGACACTCGATCTCGATCCCCCTCCATCTCGATCGCTATCCCACCTCGCCAGATCCGGTCCCCCTTGCCGCCGAGCACCCCCGGTCCACCGGCCCCCCGCACCCCGCGCACCCTCCCCCGCTCCACCGGCATTACTGTTTGATGATATTTTTAAAAAATTATTACTGTCTTATAAAAAAATATTACTGTTATGATTTAAACAAGTTTGAACATATTTAAACACAAATAAATATCAAACAGCATTTTAAATGCATAAAAAAAATTGTGGAGCCTGGGAATCGAACCCAGGACCTCCTGGTGTGAGAACTGGCTGCTGACCAGTCGAGCTAGTAGAGGGAACTTGGTGTGGATCAGGTCAGGTGGAAGATAACCTGTTGGCTCGAGCAGAAATCAGAAAAAAATACTAATGGCGCACCAGGGTGAGGTGCATCCTAAATTTACTGCCATTAAAAATTTACTGGTATACAGCAGCAGTGCTCATTCATTCATTGCCTGCCAAAATGGACAGTTTTTTCATGTCACCCACCGTTCCGCGTGTGTCGGTGTGCAACTGAAAAATCATCAGAAGGAAGTTCTATCTTGTGATTGGGTTGGGATATTCATGCATTTTATTCAGCGCCCCTATCGTTACAAGTGTGTGTGTGTGTTCTTAGTGGTTTGAGGTTCTTTCAGTTGCTTTTTTTCTTCCCTTTTTTGCGGAGATTTCGGTTGTTTACTAGCAACATCTTGCCAAGTTGCAATCAGAGGGGGTTTGCATCTTAAAGGGATTGCAACTGGCATCCCAAGCCCGTCTGCATCAGGAAGGGATAAAGCAGCAAATCCTGGCACGAAAGAAGAATTAGCAATTGTCGGTGCGCCCCTATCGTTTACCTTGGATTGTTTTACCTTGAGAAAATGCATTCCACTCAAAGACAGCCCATTTTGTACACTTTTTCGTTTGATAGATCTAAGGAGGCAGAAAAGTTCTCTTTCAGTCATCTTTATTGCAGTCAATGTCTCCACCACTCTGATATCCTCAGTATCATGGTTGTGCTCTGAATCTCCAAGCAAATCATATTGGTTGTGATGATTGACTGAAACATAAGAAGTTTTCAGGTGGTTGCATTGTTTCTTGCTACCAACACCCGTAGTTTCTTTCTTTGTTTAGTTGGAAGTTTGTTATACTGATAGAGTGTGCATAGGGAGTAAACGAATTCCTGCAAAACGAATTTTGTATGAGTTTTTTAGATCTGAATTCATTTATGTTCATGTGCGTCTGTCTGGCTGTGTATCCCAACTTGTGTTGATGCTCTGAAGTAGGTTTTCACTAAGAGAATTCAAAACTAAGACATGTTCCTAAACTGAAGCAGTATTTGTATCACAGAAAAAGTTCTGAAGCTGTTGAACCTTACCTTATATATCACAAAAAAAGGCAAGGAACATCATGAACAACTCTCCATGACTTAATTTTCCTATATGCATTGGCCTGTACAGCAGGTTCACTTTTCCTATATGCATTGGCCAGTACAGCAGGTTCACTTTTCAAAACAAATTAGAGCAGACCTCATACACCCAAGAAAACCTGAAAAAAAAATGAAGTTCAACCCCTCACTTTTCCTATATGCATTGGCCTGTACAGTTGGATTTGTTTCTGATTTTAGTGTTTTCAGTCTATTTTTCTATTTCTACTTTAACATAACGGAATAACTAATGGTGGCTGCCTAATGATGACAGACTAAGTTTCTGATTTATTTTGTTATAGAAGTGTAGATTCATTGGTAGCAATTGTTTTTAGTGTCTCATGTTGCTTGTAGTGTTTTTTCCAAAATGTTGAATGATACTGCTTGGAGATGCATATATTGTTTCACCTCTTCACATGCCAATGTATTTTCCATGTTGTGATGGAGGCCTTTTTTGCCTTGTCCACCCGAGAGGCCCTTGAGTTTGCCGGAATGTCGATTAACTTCTGTTCCGGCAAATTCGGGTACTCCATATGTCCTATTTTCAGCAAAGGTCATGCTGAAATTTTCCGTGAATTTTAGCATGACTTTGCTAAAAATAGGACATATGGGGTACTTGTGACTAATGCATGGGCCGGGGTATCTTAGTAGTTAATTAAGTAGGATCAAGTGCCCCGGCGTACTTGTGACTAATGCATGGCTTTTAGGGTGCCTCGGTGTCGATAAAAACCGAAATGATGAAAGCTTAGGCTTTTAGGGTGCCTCGTGTGACACCCCAAAATTTTGGCCTCGTTTTATTTATTAAAATGTTGCCAGGAAATAAAACTTTTCCAAATTGTCAAGTTTTACCTTTTGTGATTTTGGATTTTTGCCTCTAGTGGGAGAAACCTTCAAAGGTATTGTTGGATTTGTTTACTCTCTTTTATAAAACCATTATTTATCAGTGGATTCAAATGTTGCAAGATTTATTTATTCAAAAAGCTTTATCTCTTTAAAATGATTCCTTTTGCATTTGGGGCCTATTTGCACTACAACCACTTGACAAATGCTTTTAAAAATTCCACCAAAATTTGGGGATGTCATGTGATGTTTCCACATCACTTTTATGCAAAGATACCTTCTGGCCATTGGAGATTTTGAGCTCTACACCAATTTTTCCAATCTGGTCCAGTAGGCACTTTTGCACTGCAACCCATTTAAATATTTCTTCAAAAATTCTTCCAAGTATTTGGAGATGACAGTGGATGCATACAACTCATCTTCAAGCAAAAACCCAATGATGTTCTTTGGAAAATTTGAGTGGATCAACCTCTTTTGCTTTCTGGTCCAAATTGGTGATTTGTACTGCAACCATATTTTTCCTTGCTCTAGTGACCCTGAGCTTTCTCCTACTTGTAGCCCTCCCTACCAAACTCTTAAGTCCAAGAGATTGGGCTCATTGGAGGTTTTGAAGTGCATGCCCTAAACCCTTCTGTTTTCTGTCCAGAACTGGAGTTTTGCAAAGCTTGCACTATCAACTTTCTGTTTTTGCCAAACTGACCCTACCACCATCTCCTGTGTCTAAGGAGGCACTGATCTGGAGTTTTTGGCCACTCCAAGAGTTGCCTATGTGCATCTGGCATTCTGTCGAACACCTGGTGTGCACAGCCACTTTTGGCAAGCTCTCTGGTTTGCACTATGGACTTGAACCCCTGACCTACCCACCTTGTCCACTGAGTGCCTTGCTACCCCTACCTCCGTCCTGTGCAGTGCCAGCTCCACCCTCGAGCTCTAGAGCGCGCTGGCATTGCGTCGAACAGGTGCCGTGCGTGCTCTGGGCGCGCCCAGAGCGCACGTTTTGCACGCGCGCGCACTACGCCGACACGCCGCACTGCCGCACGCGACGCGACGCGACCCTGGCTCCCTCTGCATCGCTGAGCCACGCACTAGTCGCCCCCCCTGCTCCACGATCTCTCTGGCGCCCTGCTGCGCCGCTGGCCGCGCCCTGGCGGCACGCCGGCGTCGGCAGTGGCCTCTGCCATGTTCGGCGCCGCCCAAGCCACCAGCGCACGACAGCTGCCCCGGAGCACAGGCCGTGCTTATCCTCCCGCTCGTCGGAACGCGTTCGTCGCCGCCACGATGCCCTGCAACTACAGGAAAGCGGTCGCCGGTGATCTTATCTGCTGCCACCGCGGAGCCAGCCTCGTCACGCTATATAAAGGGTCCCCGAGCCCCTCCGAGCACTCACGCGACTTCAGACACTCCTCGTAGAGCTTCCCGCGTAGTGAATCGAACAGTAGTGGCCGTCTCCCTCAACTCCGGCCAGCCCGGCCGCCGCCAAGCTCCGGTGCGATTCGTCGCAACCGGCCACCCTCTCGCCCAACCAGCACCACCAGTCGCTCCCTCTGGTCCTTGCGGAGCTGCCCAGCTACTCATCTTCGATCAGAGACCACCGGAGCACAAAAAGCACTTCACCACCGCAGCTTTCCTCCGCCGCGGAGCTCGCCGCCGGCGACTCCTTCCACCTCCGCCGACCCATCAACCACCCCGAGGACCGCCTCGGTCTTGCCGTTCCATTCCCGCCCGCAGATGCCCTCGAGGAGCCGCCGTCCGTCGCCGGCGATCGCCGGAGCCCCGCTCCCGTCGGGCAGAAGAGAAGAGAAGGAGGGAAGGAACGGTCGAACCTGACCAGTGGGCCCTCTGGACCCACTGTCAGTGACCCACGCAGCGCCCTCTCTCTGTTTAAGTGGAGGCGCAAAACCCCCGAGTGCGTTTCCTCTGCTGCGAAAGCGTATTTCTGCTGAAACGTTTTCCTTTTTTTTCTGGTTTTATTTAAAAACAGAGTTGACCAAACTTTGACTGGCTATAACTTTTAAAATAAAACTCCAAATGAGTTGATTCTTTTTCCTACCTCTCTCAAATTTCATCTAGTTTATTTTAAGATTTATTTCAAAAATATTTGAGACAGGTTTTGGTACTGTGTTTGAAATATTTGTATTTGTGTATTTTGCAAAATAGGATTTTTGGAGAAAAAGGAAAGCTTCCAATAAAGTGCATCCTTTGCATACTCTTGAAGGCAAGCATTTCTGAACTCTGGCATAATATTTGTTGTGGTGTTTTGATGCGATCACAGCACCTTTTGACTTGGAGTAGATGTGACAGTTTATGTATCGATGTAGTCTCGTGCATGAGTGCACTTTGGAGATTGTTTGTGGCCAGCAATGGATACCCTAAGGATTTGTATCGCCCTCGTGAGCTTCTCTTGCACACCGGTAGGAAGCGGGAAAGTCGTGGTCTTGGGTAGACACGAGCTTGTCCCTAATCCCTCGTTGAGACGAGTATGCCCGGCATAGCATGGTGAGGCTCGAGGAGTGGTGATTTATTTCACTAGTGGTAATATTGTTGGTGGATACTTGGATCACCTGAGTCGGTTGTAGACCGAGTCTTGTTCAGTAGCTTCCTTTGTCGGTACCACCACTTGTCCCTGCAGGGGACAGGGTATGGTTCAGTAGGTTGTCAACCCCTTTCCAAAGCACACACCGTACAGAGAGGCCGTGATGAAGGTCCCGTGGCCACGGATTAAAGCCTGTCATTCGGTCCGGGGGCATGGGTGTTTCGGTTGTAGCCGAAGGGGATAGCTTCCCCAGTTTGCGCGCGGTATAAATTTTGTGATCCCATGCTACGTCGAGGTTGTAGCCTCCCCACTTAGAGTTTTGCTTGGCAGGTGTCGTGGGTGATTCCAGACACTGGTGAGTTAAGCTGGTGTGTGCAGGTCAGGCGTGTTTTCAATCAAAAGACCGTAGACGGAATTAGTCCCGAGGGACTGAGTAATCCCGTTACTCGTGGAAAATGGTACTCCCTCTGCAGAGGATATATCCTGTCAGATAGTCCTGTTCTTAAGTAAAGGCCACAACCCGAGTTGAGTCTCTGTAACGGCATTCGGATGGAGAACGATTTAATTAGAGCTTAGTAACGGAATTCGGATGGAGATACGGCTTGACTAAATTATCGGTTTTCGGATGGAGAAACGATTGTACTAAATTTTGTTTATGATTATGGCACCCTTGGATTATGATCTTTATTGTTTTGGACTAACCATTTATATTACGTATATTATTGAGTATCCCTGGGATGGTTCTACCTCCTGGATATTCACTGTGATTATTCTTTTATAAGCCCTTTATGTGGTGTCGCTCAGACGCCCGACTGCGGCATTATTATTTCTGCGTTTTCCGCTCGAGGAGTCATTCAGACACTCGTTTGGCACCAGTATTATTATTTCTGCATTTTCCGCTCGAGGAGTCATTCAGACACTCGTTTGGCACCAGTATTATTATTTCTGCATTTACCGCTCGAGGAGTCATTCAGACACTCGTTTGGCACCAGTATTACTATTCTGCATTTTTCCGCTCGAGGAGTCATTCAGACACTCGTTTGGCACCCAGTATTTTATTTTGGTATATTTTTATCCATATGTGTGCATCATGATTTTTTTTGTATATTTCGTGACGGATGTATGATCATCTATTAAACCTGGAGTATGTTTGATATATTATACCCGTGTTCTTAATGTTTGCGAGTACATTCAAACGTACTCACTGGCTTGTCCCTGGCTATTGTCTTGGCCAGATTCCTTGCTTGGAGTTAAGCATCGCGGTGACAACCTCGGAACCTACGCTGTTGACGTTTGCAGCCTCGCGAAGATAGGAGTTATCCTGGTCAGCTGTTCTTGTGGGAAATGGAGCCCCATAGACGCAGATGTTTCCAACCGCTTCCGCCCTCAACCATTAGAAACCAAGTGTTGTACTCCCAGGCCTAAATGGTCTTGTACTACATGTCTTTGTTCCTTGCTTGGAATTCTTGTATCAAGTTGGTACCTCATCAGCTAACAGTAATCCTGGGGCTGGTGAGCACACAGGCCGTTTTTCTGGGAATTTATATCCCAAAAATCCGGCCGTGACAGACTTGGTATCAGAGCCAGGCTGACCATTGGCTAATCCTATCTTAGCCAGGTCGATAAACTTAGGTTAACCAAACCATCAGATCTTGGCCTAACCCCCGGTCAAGCTTCCCGCGTAAGGTAGCTCCACAGTGACCCGACGCCTTTTCGGCGGACGGTGCCCGACCTATCAGCCTAGCCCGTCGATCACGCGCCAGTGACCGACACCCAACCTGTGTCTATCGCAAGCGTGCGGAGGAAGACTCCGTCCCCTTTTCCTATAAAAAGGGCACGCTAGCCACGGCACAGCACAACCTCTTTCCTCCAAACCCAGCCACGATGCCTGGCCCCATTGTTCACAATGAGACCACAGCGACCAACCTTGGAGGTTTTGTGACCATGCTCGCAAACCTCACCCGCCGTGCCTATGCGTTAGAAGAGCCTCCTGAGTATGTTGTGTACCAAGGACCCATGTACGGTGAAAGCCGTCAGTACTGGGCCACTGTGCACATCTACGGTAGGGGTCTGTCGCCAGAATGCCCCTACAGGTTCACTGGAAGGACAACTTCCTTTGAGCCACAAGCCATCCAACTGGCAGCCCGAGAAGCTATAGTTCAACTCCGGCACTTGTCGCCCAGAGTTAACTGTCGCTCGTTCTACTACTACCCCAGTCGTGACGGGTATGGTAGGCCGCCCCAAGTTGCCAACGGAGACCACGAGACGGATCCTGCGCTGCTGCATCTGGTGCGCTATGTAAGCGCACTAGAGCAACTGTTCGACCAGGTCACTCTGGATCTGATCGCAGCTCGTGGAGAGCTGGTTCGCCGAGCCCCGGCGAGGAGAGAAGCGGAGCCCGACACCGACAACCCAGTCGTGCTGTTCGGACACCCGATCGATCCCCCGAGGTCTGCTCCAGCCATCCACCAGAGCACTTTGGTGACCCCAGAAGCGCTTCGCCGCCTTTTGGAGACCCATTCCAGCGGGATCTGGGCCAACAACCCCCGGGATGGTCATCACCATCTCCCCGACCCTGCAGCACCTCAGCCTCAACCAGCAAATCCTGACGGTGAGAACCGTGGAGAAGCATCGGCGTCCGCAAGGCCAGCCCTCTTAGACATTAACGAAGTAGACTAAGTCGCTCAAAGTTGTATCGAGCCTTAGTTTTCCTACGCTTTGTAATGTGTGACCTTGTAGCGCTTGTATTGCATGCTGTCTGTTTGAGCGCTCCTATTTTTGGAGTAGTAGCTATGCATGGGTACGTTGGCGTACAATTGCATTTTTTTTATTTTTCGGGCGCAACTACCTAGACCAACCCCGTCGGCTCCCACAGTAATGCGTCCCATTTATGTGATGGGTATATCTGTGGCTTTGACCCGAGTACAGGATCGGCAATCAGTTACCCTTCACCCCGGTAGAAATCCCAGCCCCGGTGCTATATAAAGGCCACTTCGCGACCTTGCCGAGCACCCCTCACCTTTGTGCGCAGCGCTCACAGCCATTCCTTGCCATGTCGACCCCCAGTATTTATCTGAGAACCCCAGACGCAACCCCCGGCAGTTTTGTCAAATTATTGTGGGACTTTACCTGCAGTACTATGAGTGCCACCCGTCCACCCCAGTACGAGCTGCTCAAATCGAGGATCACTCCATCCACCTCGAAATATTGGGCAGTGGTGCACATCCCTCCCGCCTACCCAAACCAAGATCCCACGGAAGTCTCCTTCGTGGGGAAATCCATGCCGACTCCGCATATGGCTATAGAAGCTGCTGCGTACGAGGCGATCGCTCGTCTTCGATTCGCAGTACCCTATGCCAGCGAGCGAGGATACTATTATTTTCCGAGTCGTGCAGCACCCGGAGAAGTTGCATCTTTTCCCGGTGGGCGCATTGAGAGAGATCCAGTACTAGCCAACCTTGCCCAGTACGTCATCGCTCAGGAGCGTTTAACTCAGCGAGTAATGGGTTATCTCCAGAGCCTCGCTGATTTAAATCCTCGGATCGCTATTGGCAGACCACTGAGGCCTGACCAAGAAGGACGCATTCATCGACTGGTCAACCCGCTTCCCCCGATAGAAGAGGAGTGTGCCCCGGTGCCAGAGGCGTTTTCTCAGGACCCTGTCGCTTTACCGTTTTCCATGTAAACGCCTCCGATGTATTTATTGTCCCAGTACTTGTATTTATGTGATGCAGCATGTCCGTAAAATCTTTGTGCGACGGATCCGATTTTTCTTTAGTTCCTGTTTTGTGAGCAGTGTTACGGCTGTTAGTTTTGTTTTAATTATTTCTTCTCTCGCAACATGTTTTTCGAGGGGATTTCTTTCTCCGAGTCACTGCTGCGTATATATTTTCACAACATAGATTTTATTCGCGCTACATCGTAGCGGCAGACTCTCAGCAGCAACCCCTCGACCTCGAGCACTGTTACAAATCCTTGAACACATTTTTGCGCCTATCTAACCACACTCGAGGGCACCACAGTCTCGGTAAGAGAGATTTGTGAGTGTTCATTCGGGCGCGAGCTGCCCCAGCACTCCGACGGCAGTCAGCCCCGATGCCGCGCCTAATCCACATGATCGCAGCCACCGCGAAGAGCTAACACTCGTGCGGCAGCATCACGACGATCGCCAGGATCATCGCGCACAGGAGCACGGAGAACCCCAGCAGCACCGCCAAGCCCCTACACACCAGGACCACATACCAGTCCGGCATTGCCTCCGCCATTGGAGCCTCGGCTCGAGCTCCTGACAGCAGCTATGGAGAAGAAGGAAGGAGGAGTAGGAGCGAGGCCGGGTGTGAGGAAGAAGAGAGGAGCACCGCGATCGTTTTATAGCCCGAGATCGGTGTACGGTGGGGGAGGTCCACCAGCGCCACTCGTCGCTCGACCGCCGGTGTTCGGAGGCAAGCCCGCGAGCAGTACCGACAGCGCCCTGGCCCGCGAGGTGAGTGCACGCTGCACCGGCAGCACGCACGCCGCGCACTACCCCGGTACGGCCTTGATGCCCTACGAGCTAGGCATCGCCGGTGGAGGAAGCGCGGGAGAACGCGCGAGGGAGAAGAGAGAGCCAGAGGAAGGAGAAGAGGCCGACAGTGGGCCCTGGGCCCACCTGTCAGCCAGAGAGAGCACGGTGCTCCCGGGTGCGACCAGCGTATTTTAGTAATTTAGAATTTATTCTAAATTACTGTATCCAGTAGAAATATCTCGTTTTCCCTAACCGTGGATTTTTCCACGCTGCGCCAGTGTAGCACACTGTGGTTTTACCCCACTTATTGCCCTCTCACTGTAGCCTTTTGGTTTTTGTGCAACTAGAGGATTTCATTGATAAAAGCAATTTTATTTCAAAAACAATTCTTGTCCAAAACAGCTTTTAACAAATCTCGAGGACGAGATTTTTCTTAAGGGGGGTAGTGTTGTGACACCCCAAAATTTTGGCCTCGTTTTATTTATTAAAATGTTGCCAGGAAATAAAACTTTTCCAAATTGTCAAGTTTTACCTTTTGTGATTTTGGATTTTTGCCTCTAGTGGGAGAAACCTTCAAAGGTATTGTTGGATTTGTTTACTCTCTTTTATAAAACCATTATTTATCAGTGGATTCAAATGTTGCAAGATTTATTTATTCAAAAAGCTTTATCTCTTTAAAATGATTCCTTTTGCATTTGGGGCCTATTTGCACTACAACCACTTGACAAATGCTTTTAAAAATTCCACCAAAATTTGGGGATGTCATGTGATGTTTCCACATCACTTTTATGCAAAGATACCTTCTGGCCATTGGAGATTTTGAGCTCTACACCAATTTTTCCAATCTGGTCCAGTAGGCACTTTTGCACTGCAACCCATTTAAATATTTCTTCAAAAATTCTTCCAAGTATTTGGAGATGACAGTGGATGCATACAACTCATCTTCAAGCAAAAACCCAATGATGTTCTTTGGAAAATTTGAGTGGATCAACCTCTTTTGCTTTCTGGTCCAAATTGGTGATTTGTACTGCAACCATATTTTTCCTTGCTCTAGTGACCCTGAGCTTTCTCCTACTTGTAGCCCTCCCTACCAAACTCTTAAGTCCAAGAGATTGGGCTCATTGGAGGTTTTGAAGTGCATGCCCTAAACCCTTCTGTTTTCTGTCCAGAACTGGAGTTTTGCAAAGCTTGCACTATCAACTTTCTGTTTTTGCCAAACTGACCCTACCACCATCTCCTGTGTCTAAGGAGGCACTGATCTGGAGTTTTTGGCCACTCCAAGAGTTGCCTATGTGCATCTGGCATTCTGTCGAACACCTGGTGTGCACAGCCACTTTTGGCAAGCTCTCTGGTTTGCACTATGGACTTGAACCCCTGACCTACCCACCTTGTCCACTGAGTGCCTTGCTACCCCTACCTCCGTCCTGTGCAGTGCCAGCTCCACCCTCGAGCTCTAGAGCGCGCTGGCATTGCGTTGAACAGGTGCCGTGCGTGCTCTGGGCACGCCCAGAGCGCACGTTTTGCACGCGCGCGCACTACGCCGACACGCCGCACTGCCGCACGCGACGCGACCCGACCCTGGCTCCCTCTGCATCGCTGAGCCACGCACTAGTCGCCCCCCCTGCTCCACGATCTCTCTGGCGCCCTGCTGCGCCGCTGGCCGCGCCCTGGCGGCACGCCGGCGTCGGCAGTGGCCTCTGCCATGTTCGGCACCGCCCAAGCCACCAGCGCACGACAGCTGCCCCGGAGCACAGGCCGTGCTTATCCTCCCGCTCGTCGGAACGCGTTCGTCGCCGCCACGATGCCCTGCAACTACAGGAAAGCGGTCGCCGGCGATCTTATCTGCTGCCACCGTGGAGCCAGCCTCGTCACGCTATTTAAAGGGTCCCCGAGCCCCTCCGAGCACTCACGCGACTTCAGACACTCCTCGTAGAGCTTCCCGCGTAGTGAATCGAACAGTAGTGGCCGTCTCCCTCAACTCCGGCCAGCCCGGCCGCCGCCAAGCTCCGGTGCGATTCGTCGCAACCGGCCACCCTCTCGCCCAACCAGCACCACCAGTCGCTCCCTCTGGTCCTTGCGGAGCTGCCCAGCTACTCATCTTCGATCAGAGACCACCGGAGCACAAAAAGCACTTCACCACCGCAGCTTTCCTCCGCCGCGGAGCTCGCCGCCGGCGACTCCTTCCACCTCCGCCGACCCATCAACCACCCCGAGGACCGCCTCGGTCTTGCCGTTCCCTTCCCGCCCACAGATGCCCTCGAGGAGCCGCCGTCCGTCGCCGGCGAACGCCGGAGCCCCGCTCCCGTCGGGCAGAAGAGAAGAGAAGGAGGGAAGGAACGGTCGAACCTGACCAGTGGGCCCTCTGGACCCACTGTCAGTGACCCACGCAGCACCCTCTCTCTGTTTAAGTGGAGGCGCAAAACCCCCGAGTGCGTTTCCTCTGCTGCGAAAGCGTATTTCTGCTGAAACGTTTTCCTTTTTTTCTGGTTTTATTTAAAAACAGAGTTCACCAAATTTTGACTGGCTATAACTTTTAAAATAAAACTCCAAATGAGTTGATTCTTTTTCCTACCTCTCTCAAATTTCATCTAGTTTATTTTAAGATTTATTTCAAAAATATTTGAGACAGGTTTTGGTACTGTGTTTGAAATATTTGTATTTGTGTATTTTGCAAAATAGGATTTTTGGAGAAAAAGGAAAGCTTCCAATAAAGTGCATCCTTTGCATACTCTTGAAGGCAAGCATTTCTGAACTCTGGCATAATATTTGTTGTGGTGTTTTGATGCGATCACAGCACCTTTTGACTTGGAGTAGATGTGACAGTTTATGTATCGATGTAGTCTCGTGCATGAGTGCACTTTGGAGATTGTTTGTGGCCAGCAATGGATACCCTAAGGATTTGTATCGCCCTCGTGAGCTTCTCTTGCACACCGGTAGGAAGCGGGAAAGTCGTGGTCTTGGGTAGACACGAGCTTGTCCCTAATCCCTCGTTGAGACGAGTATGCCCGGCATAGCATGGTGAGGCTCGAGGAGTGGTGATTTATTTCACTAGTGGTAATATTGTTGGTGGATACTTGGATCACCTGAGTCGGTTGTAGACCGAGTCTTGTTCAGTAGCTTCCTTTGTCGGTACCACCACTTGTCCCTGCAGGGGACAGGGTATGGTTCAGTAGGTTGTCAACCCCTTTCCAAAGCACACACCGTACAGAGAGGCCGTGATGAAGGTCCCGTGGCCACGGATTAAAGCCTGTCATTCGGTCCGGGGGCATGGGTGTTTCGGTTGTAGCCAAAGGGGATAGCTTCCCCAGTTTGCGCGCGGTATAAATTTTGTGATCCCATGCTACGTCGAGGTTGTAGCCTCCCCACTTAGAGTTTTGCTTGGCAGGTGTCGTGGGTGATTCCAGACACTGGTGAGTTAAGCTGGTGTGTGCAGGTCAGGCGTGTTTTCAATCAAAAGACCGTAGACGGAATTAGTCCCGAGGGACTGAGTAATCCCGTTACTCGTGGAAAATGGTACTCCCTCTGCAGAGGATATATCCTGTCAGATAGTCCTGTTCTTAAGTAAAGGCCACAACCCGAGTTGAGTCTCTGTAACGACATTCGGATGGAGAACGATTTAATTAGAGCTTAGTAACGGAATTCGGATGGAGATACGGCTTGACTAAATTATCGGTTTTCGGATGGAGAAACGATTGTACTAAATTTTGTTTATGATTATGGCACCCTTGGATTATGATCTTTATTGTTTTGGACTAACCATTTATATTACGTATATTATTGAGTATCCCTGGGATGGTTCTACCTCCTGGATATTCACTGTGATTATTCTTTTATAAGCCCTTTATGTGGTGTCGCTCAGACGCCCGACTGCGGCATTATTATTTCTGCGTTTTCCGCTCGAGGAGTCATTCAGACACTCGTTTGGCACCAGTATTATTATTTCTGCATTTTCCGCTCGAGGAGTCATTCAGACACTCGTTTGGCACCAGTATTATTATTTCTGCATTTACTGCTCGAGGAGTCATTCAGACACTCGTTTGGCACCAGTATTACTATTCTGCATTTTTCCGCTCGAGGAGTCATTCAGACACTCGTTTGGCACCCAGTATTTTATTTTGGTATATTTTTATCCATATGTGTGCATCATGATTTTTTTTGTATATTTCGTGACGGATGTATGATCATCTATTAAACCTGGAGTATGTTTGATATATTATACCCGTGTTCTTAATGTTTGCGAGTACATTCAAACGTACTCACTGGCTTGTCCCTGGCTATTGTCTTGGCCAGATTCCTTGCTTGGAGTTAAGCATCGCGGTGACAACCTCGGAACCTACGCTGTTGACGTTTGCAGCCTCGCGAAGATAGGAGTTATCCTGGTCAGCTGTTCTTGTGGGAAATGGAGCCCCATAGACGCAGATGTTTTCAACCGCTTCCGCCCTCAACCATTAGAAACCAAGTGTTGTACTCCCAGGCCTAAATGGTCTTGTACTACATATTTTTGTTCCTTGCTTGGAATTCTTGTATCAAGTTGGTACCTCATCAGCTAACAGTAATCCTGGGGCTGGTGAGCACACAGGCCGTTTTTCTGGGAATTTATATCCCAAAAATCCGGTCGTGACACCTCGGCGTCGAAAAACCCTCAATGATAAAAGCTTAGCTTTTAGGATGCCTCGGTGTCGACAAACCCTAAATGATGAGACCATGATCTTGTTCCTTGACAATAACCAACTTTTTGACCAAACTTTGTTCCTATTTAGAGAGAAACATGGCCAACAACAATGAGGCCGGGGGTTCGGGCGTCAAGGCATTCTGGAAGCTGTCCCAGGAGATGGAGGAACAACCTCACTTGTATGAGGACGCCGCCTTCCCCACCGATCCTGAGACCACTGATGGTACCGCCGAGGATGACCCCACTGATGCCACCACTGATGGTGCCGCCGAGGATGCCACCACTGATGATGGCGGCGCACGCACAGATGGCAGCCAATCGAAGAGGCAACGGAAGGACCGGCGCCCGACCGTGCTCCGCACCCTCAAGGAGGAAGTTACTGAAGTGGACTCCGACGGGAATCCAACGGTGCCCGAACGAATAGTCAAGGGGTACTCGCTTCAGCTCGGGTGCATTCTCCGGAGCACCGTCTCGATCAACACCGAGAACCTGAGGCATCCTGACCGAGGGAATTTGCGCAACCTCCTCTTCACGAAGCTGCACGAACGATACAAGTTCCCCGCTGAATTTGAAAACACAAGCCTCAAAGGGAATAAAGTGAACAATGCTGCCCTCACGAAGATGAGCAAGGCCCTGTCTACTTGGAAAAGCAATGTGAAGAGAATGATCGAGAAAGGTGAGAGTTATGAGAAGATCAAGGAGAAAAATCCTTCGATCACCGAAGATGACTACAACGACTTCAAGATCAATTGCTCGAGCACCGCAAACTCCGAATCAAGTAAGTGGGAGAAAGAAATGCGGGAGCTGAACTTAGGGGAACACACACTCGGTCCCGGCGGTTACAGAGTGGCGGAGCCTATATGGGACAAGGAGGAGGCGGACCGTGCCGAGCAAGGCCTACCGCCCCTCTTCGATAAATACGGTGACAAGCAGACCAGGAACTTTGTCAGGGCCCGGTACAAGAAGGACCCGAAAACAAAGGAGCTTACCACGGATCCGAAGACCAGGGCGCTTGAGCTTGTTCTGGTAAGGAATACACCCCCACGTAATTAGCTCCATATGGTTGCATTCTAATTAATGAAGCCAAATTTCTAAATGGTTCACATTCCTTCCGCAGGCGACTGAAAGCAGTAGCGCGGGGTCGACTAAGAGCAACCCTTGGGACACCACTCTAAATAGGGCATTGAATGTAATGAAGAACAAGGATAAGCTCAGTAAGCCGACGTCAGCTGGTCGTGTGGCCGGCAAAGGCTTGTCGACAAAATGGTCGTCATACTATAACACTGGTGGGCGAAAGGACAAAAAGACCAGCTCGGAAAGCCAGGCACGCGATGTTCAAGAACTCAGGGCACAGGTGGCGCGGATTCCGGAGATTGTCCAAGAGCAAGTGCAATAACAACTCGGAGTGACGATCACCGCCATTGTGCCTACCTTGATCCAGGGGATTAGTGCGTGGATTGCGGGCGGCCAACTGGGGCCGCCCCCGATTCCTAGCTTCACGGCCAGCAACTCGCAGAACGCGATGGCGGGGCCATTGGTGTCTCCGGCGGAGGCGGCATTGGTGTCTCCGACGCCGGCACGGGAGCTTAATGCACCCGGGTGTACGCCGGCCGGCACCTCTGCAGCAAGCGGCCCCTCCGTCAACTGCACGCCCGCCGTTGGCGGTGCCTCGACATTAGCCGAGCTCGACGCCATCATCACGGTAACTAATTAAGCCTCTCTCGGCCGAGGACTTCATCTCCTTGCCTTTGACTGGGCATCCCTAACGCCCTACATGTTTTCGCAGGGCGCCGCCGATGTTCCGTGCACTCTCCTGCACTTCGTGAACAACGAGTTGGTCAATGTCGCCAAGGGCAAAATCGTTCAACCGGGCAACCCCTTGTTCCACGGTACCCAGATGCCACCCAACTTGTTTAGGGTTCAACTAGTTCGGGTGCTGCCAGGCTGCGACGAGTTGTTACCTCCGATTCGACCCATCGGGGCCGACGATGATGACGTGATGACCCTCAGCGCGTGCCTGAGCTGGCCCCTGCTTTGGCCGAAGAGCCAGATTCGTTTGGGGGCGGGGGACACCACCCCAAAGACAACTCCGCCAGTCGTGCCGGCGCCAAGTCGGCCCCATGGCAAGACCGCCGCAACGGTGCTGGACATCCCTATGCCACTGGATCCAAACATGCATATGGCACAGGATCAGAACGGCGACGACGACGATACATTAGCCAACGTCGATCAGTACTTTGCCGATCATGGGTATGGTGGCGACTTCATGGGGCCTCCTTCTCAAGAACCCAACCCAACAAAAGACATGCGCGATCTAGCTGGTACCGCGGAGAAGCCAAGTTGCAACAGGCGTCGTCTGCAGTTCAGCTCTCAGGAGACGCCTCCAGCTGCCGACTTCACCGAGCCTCAGATAGGCGAGGTGCGAAATATGATCAGCCCCAACACACTCAAGAAGGCGGTCTGTGAGCAGAACTCGGTCCCATTACAGGAGAAGAAGAAGGCACGCAAAAGAAAGACTAACAAGGGTGCGGGCCAGCCGGCACCGAGTATGATCCGTGCTCAGGACGGGCCACCTTCAACTGAGGATATCTCGAGGAGGGTGCATGTGGCGGGTAGGCCGATGCTACCGAGAAATATGCTCGATGCTGCAACCGGTGCTATGCGGAGTCTGCATGACAGTGTTCTTTCTTTGGAGAAGCAGCGTCTCGGAGAGAAGGATGTGGCATACCCGGTTTTCGCGGCCAAGGTGCCAGAGGGCAAGGGCTTTGTGGATAACTCCATCGGGGGTACGATCGTCCTGCGGTTTGATGACATCCACGCTATGTTGAACCTTCATCCGCTGCACTACACCTTCGTTCGGCTATTTTCGCTGAGTATGGAGATGCGGATCATTCGCGACAAGACCCCGGACATCGTGATAGTCGACCCCTTCTACATGCGTGCCAAGATCTTGGGCAGCGCTGGGGACCGGCAAGTCGCGAGTTCTTACCTCGAAGGCGTCATTCTGGCAAACCAAGATAAGGATAACTTCCTCGTGCCTTACTTTCCCGAGTAAGTCCTCCCCTCAACCGCCCCGTAACATATGAATTCTTAGATTTCGATCGTTTTTCTTTTAACATTCCGTGTTTTCTGCAGTGACACACATTGCACGCTCATCCTCCTAAGCCCCAAATATTCCATGGCCACGTATTTCGACCCGGACCGTCAGTCGAACGTAGACTACACAAATGTCAAGAAGGTTCTTGATGATGTTCTCCCCGGCTACGTCAAATCTGGAGGCACCTTCACCAGGCCTATTCGTAAGTACGGCAAGCACGTGTTCTCCCACAATACGACGTTCTGCTGCGTCAAGCAGCCGCCTGGCGGTCAGAAGGGTGCCTACTACGCCATCCATCACATGCGGGCGATCGTACGGGACCATCATCAACTTCTGCTACCGAGTAGACTCAAAGATTGGGCCGCGAGCGTGTCGGCAATCCAGGACGCGGACATCAGACAAGAATTCTTTCTCATCCAGTCGGAGTTTGCGGAGATCATCCATCAAGATGTCCTTCGTACCTCGGGGCAGTTCTACCTCAGAAATCAACCGTCCAACAGTGACATCGACACAATCCTACAAATGCAGGCTGACAACGCCCGTTGTTTCATGACTCCCACGATAGACGGCGGCTTCATCCACGCTCCAGTCCCTTGAGTCGAGTCGAAAGCAGTGATGCTATGTCTAGTTCTGAAACATCGATTGGCTCATGTTGTAATTAAACTTTAATGAACTTGTAGTATGTCTCTTTGGTTTCGAGAGTCGTTCAACTTAGATGTAATCGATGCTATTAATGTCTTGCTTTTCTCTTCCGATCGTTCTGTTGCATACTTATATATTGCTTATGTATTGTTTGTGAATTGGTACTAACGTTTCGTTTGGCTACTGCATAGCGATGCCGTGGTATGTCGTGTACAAGGGTAAGGTTCCCGGAGTCTACGACGACTGGGAGGAGTGTCGGAGACAGGTTCACCGATTCAACGGTAACAGTTACAAAGGGTACGCCACTAGGGCCAAGGCCGAATCTAGATACGCCCGCTATTTAGCGGGAAAGGGGAGGGAGCGTTGGAGGAACCGGATGAAGACGAGTTTCATCGTGATGATGCTCATCGTGATGACCGCAGCTCTCTTCTATGTGATGGTAGTTTAGATGATCGATGTCGACTTGTAATGTGAAGACAAACTCGCGGTCTCGAGACTTGTAATATAATGTTCTATCTTTGTTCGGTCTTTTCAATTCGGAGACTAATATGATGAATTGTATTCGGAGACTAAAATGATGAATTGTATTCAGAGACTAATCTTCTATTGTATTCGATGAATCTGTTGTTGATGTGTGCTGTCTATATTTTGTCCAATTATACATTTTGTAACCTGTGCAAAAAACAGAAAATTAAAAAATAAAAAAAACCTAATATTCATACTAATGGTGCATCACATCATAGTGCGCCATTAGTATGCCAAAGGATACTAATGGCGCATCACTAAACAGTGCGCCATTAGTATGCCGAAGTTACTAATGGCGCATCCTGTTGTTGTGCGCCATTAGTATGCCAAAGCACCTGGGTATAGATGGCCCCCTGGGAGGCATACTAATGGCGCACTGTTGTATATACTAACGGCGCATCTGGGGTGCGCCATTAGTATACCAGATACTAATGGCGCACCAGTGGCGCACCACTAATGCGCCATTAATGGCCAAATTAGGTGCGCCATTAGTAGGCCTTTTCCTAGTAGTGTCTAGTGCTTCACTTATATCTTTTTAAAGCACGGTGGTGGTTTTATTTTATAGAAATTATTGATCTCCCATGCTTCACTTATATTATTTTGAGAGTCTTTTAGAACAGCATGGTAGTTTGCTTTGGCTATAAAATTAGTCCTAATATGATGAACATCCAAGATAGGTATAACAAAAACTATCATATAAAGTGCATCGAATACTATGAGAAGTTTGATACTTGATAATTGTTTTGAGATATGAAGATGGTGATATTAGAGTCATGCTAGTTGAGTAAATGTGAATTTGAGAAATGCTTGTTCTAAAGTTTGTGATTCCCGTAGCATGCACGTATGGTGAACCGTTATGTGATGAAGTCGGAGAATGATTTATTTATTGATTGTCTTCCTTATGAGTGGCGGTCGGGGACGAGCGATGGTCTTTTCCTACCAATCTATCCCCCTAGGAGCATGTGCGTAGTACTTTGTTTCGATAACTAGTAGATTTTTGCAATAAGTATGTGAGTTCTTTATGACTAATGTTGAGTTCGTGGATTATACGCACTCTCACCCTTCCACCATTGCTAGCCTCTCTAATACCGCGCACCTTTCGCCGGTATCATACACCCACCATATACCTTCCTCAAAACAGCCACCATACCTACCTATTATGGCATTTCCATAGCCATTCCGAGATATATTGCCATGCAACTTACCACCGTTCCATTTATTATGACACGCTCCATCATTGTCATATTACTTTGCATGATCATGTAGTTGACATCGTATTTGTGGAAAAGCCACCTTCATAATTCTTTCATACATGTCACTCTTGATTCATTGCATATCCTGGTACACCGCCGGAGGCATTCACATAAAGTCATATTTTTTCTAGTATTGAGTTGTAAGTAAATAAAAGTGTGATGATCATCATTATTAGAGCATTGTCCCAAGTGAGGAAAGGATGATGGAGACTATGATTCCCCCACAAGTCAGGATGAGACTCCGGACGAAAAGAAAAAAAAAGAGAAAAAAAGAGAAAAAGGCCCAAATAAAAAAAGATGAGAGAAAAAGAGAGAATGGACAATGTTACTATGCTTTTACCACACTTGTGCTTCAAAATAGCACCATGATCTTCATAATAAAGAGTCTCCTATGTTGTCACTTTCATATACTAGTGGGAATTTTACATTATAGAACTTGGCTTGTATATTCCAATGATGGGCTTCCTCAAAATGCCCTAGGTCTTCGTGAGCAAGCGAGTTGGATGCACACCCACTTAGTTTCTTTTGTTGAGCTTTCATACACTTATAGCTCTAGTGCATCCGTTGCATGGCAATACCTACTCACTCACATTGATATCTATTGATGGGCATCTCCATAGCCCGTTGATACGCCTAGTTGATGTGAGACTATCTTCTCCTTTTTGTCTTCTCCACAACCACCCTTCTACTCCACATATAGTGCTATGTCCATGGCTCATGCTCATGTATTGCGTGAAGATTGAAAAAGTTTGAGAACATCAAAAGTATGAAACAATTGCTTGGCTTGTCATCGGGGTTGTGCATGATTAAATACTTTATCTGATGAAGATAGAGCATAGCCAGACTATATGATTTTGTAGGGATAACTTTGTTTGGCCATGTTATTTTGAGAAGACATGATTGCTTCATTAGTATGCTTGAAGTATTATTATTTTTATGTGAATATTAAACTTTTATCTTGCATCTTTCGGATCTGAACATTCATGCCACAATAAATAAAATAACATTGAAAAATATGCTAGGTAGCATTCCACATCAAAAATTCTATTTTTATCATTTACCAACTCAAGGACGAGCAGGAATTAAGCTTGGGGATGCTTGATACGTCTCCAACGTATCTATAATTTTTGATTATTCCATGCTATTATATTATCTGTTTTGGATGTTTAATGGGCTTTACTATGCACTTTTATATTATTTTTGGGACTACCCTATTAACCAAAGGCCCAGTGCAAATTGCTACTTTTTTGCCTATTTTAGTGTTTCGCAGAAAAGGAATATCAAACGGATTCCAAACGGAATGAAACCTTCGGGAGAGTTATTTTTGGAACAAACGCAATCCAAGAGACTTGGAGTGGACGTCAAGGAAGCAACGAGGAAGCCACGAGGTAGGAGGGCGCGCCCAGGGGGTAGGCACGCCCCCACCCTCGTGGGCCCCCCGTGGCTCCACCGACCTACTTCCTTCACCTATATATACTCATATACCCTCAAAACATCCGAGAGCACCACGAAACCATATTTCCACCGCCCCAACCTTCTGTACACGTGAGATCCCATCTTGGGGCCTTTTCCGGCGCTCCACCGGAGGGGGTATCGATCACGGAGGGCTTCTACATCAACACCATAGCCTCTCCGATGATGTGTGAGTAGTTTACCACAGACCTTCGGGTCCATAGTGATTAGCTAGATGGCTTCTTCTCTCTCTTTGGATCTCAATACAAAGTTCTCCTCGATTCTCTTGGAGATCTATTTGATGTAATTCTTTTTGCGGTGTGTTTGTCGAGATCCGATGAATTGTGGGTTTATGATCAAGATTATCTATGAACAATATTTGATTCTCCTCTGAATTCTTTTATGCATGATTTAATTATCTTTGCAAGTCTCTCTGAATTATCAGTTTGGTTTGGCCTACTAGATTGATCTTTCTTGCAATGGGAGAAGTGCTTAGCTTTGGGTTCAATCTTGCGGTGCTCGATCCCAGTGATAGAAAGGGAACCAACACGTATTGTATTGTTGCCATCGAGGATAAAAAGATGGGGTTTATATCATATTGCTTGAGTTTATCCCTCTACATCATGTCATCTTGCCTAATGCGTTACTCTGTTCTTATGAACTTAATACTCTAGATGCATGATGGATAGCGGTCGAAGTGTGGAGTAATAGTAGTAGACACAGAATCGTTTCGGTCTACTTGTCGCGGACGTGATGCCTATATACATGATCATGCCTAGATATTCTCATAACTATGCGCTTTTCTATCAATTGGTCGACAGTAATTCGTTCACCCACCGTAATACTTATGCTATCTTGAGAAAAGCCACTAGTGAAACCTATGGCCCCCGTGTCTATTTTCCATCATATTATTTTCCTATCAATTTACTATTCCTTCCGTCTTTTATTTTGCAATCTTTACTTTCAATCTATATCATAAAAATACCAAAAATATTTATCTTATTATCTCTATCAGATCTCACTTTTGCAAGTGGCTGTGAAGGGATTGACAACCCCTTTATCGCGTTGGTTGCAAGGTTCTTATTTGTTTGTGTAGGTATGAGGCGACTTGCGTGTAACCAACTACTGGATTGATACCTTGGTTCTCAAAAACTGAGGGAAATACTTACGCTACTTTGCTGCATCACCCTTTCCTCTTCAAGGGAAAAACCAACGCATGCTCAAGAGGTAGCAGGTCCACGTCCCCATCTTTCACCGGCGACGAATGAACAGTGAAAATATTTGGGGAGTGAGCTAGTGTGCTTGACACGCCGGCTGTGGACTGTAGCCGACGCACCTTCTCGCGTAAGCCATAGGCGTACTATCACTACTGCAGGATGCTGCTAACGCGACACTACGATCAGAGACCCTTTGATGAAACTGTGTGCGATGCAATAATCACAAACAGTGGTGTAAAAGAACCGTAAAAAGTGCAAAACGTTTGCGATGGTGGAGCCATCAAACATGGTTCAGATTTTAGTTGCGTGTGCGATCCATGGCATACGGTTCAGTCCAATGAGCTGTTTGTGATGAGGCGGAACAAAAGAAACGGGTAGCCCTGAAGAAGGCGTGTGCGATATAGAGCATACGGTTCACTCGGATGAACTGTTTGTGATTAGGTAACACAAAAGAAACGGGCAGCCTGATGAAGGCGTCTGCGATATAGAGCATACCGTTCACCCGGATGAACTATTTGTGATTAGGCAACACAAAAGGAACGGCCAGCCAGATCAAGGTGTGTGTGATTGAGGGCATATGCTTCAGAAGGATTAACTGTTTGCGATTAGGCAACAGAACAGAAACGGGTCAGCCAGATCAAAGTGTCTGCGATTGATGGCATACACTTCACATGGATGAACTATTTGCGATTAGCCACAACAAACTGAACCAGTTAGATAGATCAACGTGTGTGTGCTAGACGGGCACACACATTCTAATTGAAAGAAGCGTGCGCGATGGTAATAACGAGCGCGCACGGTTGTTGGAACAAGACGTGTGCTGACATTGCCTATTGCGGTGCACCTTATGGTGCAAACGCCACGTACGCGGCCGAGAAGGCGTACGTGCCCACGTTACGCCTTCCTGGAATAGTGCCGCACTTATAACCGTCAGTAAATTTTGAGCATGCGTCCCGTCACAATTTTTTTTAGAAGAACAGGGAGGCCGCATCCTGTCACATTCCAAATTGCAAACCTGTTCACACCGATCAAAACCTAAACGGTTTCCCACTTAGGAGTGTATTACTACTCGGTTATAAATACTACTACTCCAAGATGACTGCACATTCCTCCTCAACTCCTCATCCACAAAAACAAACAAGTCATTCATCATCGTTCCCTTGCGTCTGCCATGGCCAGCGTGAGTTCTGGGTCGAGAGATTGCCATCAGGGAGAGGCGAGCCTAGAAGCGGAAGCACGAGAGATGTCCCGCCTCGCCACGAAAGCAGCCAACATGTCCCGCCGCGCGGCTGTAGCAGCAGAGAGGTACCGCCGCGCCGCCAAAGCAGCACGAAGGTCCCGCCGCACCGTCGATGCAGCAGACGGGTCCGCCCGCGCCGCGGAAGCAGAAGAGATGTCCCGTCACGCCGCGAATGCAGCAGAGATGTCCTCCCATGCCGCGGCAGCCTGGGAAAATGTCTCGCGGGCAGGCGAGGACTCTTACAGGCGCATGCGTGCCCTCGTCCTTGGGCAGATGTATCAGATCTTGAGCTGGGCGAGGTTGCAGGATGACCTGAAAGCCTCGTTTGAACAGTCTACGGGCGTCATCCGGCAACTAAATGAGAGCAATGCGAAGCTCCGGGCCAAGCGTGACCTGCTGAGGGCGAAGATCGTCGGAAGTGCAGAGCAGCAAGAGCATACCACTGCCTTGTTGAATAGGACCGGTATCATCGTCGAGAAACTTATGGACGAGAATGCCATGCTGCACATCGAGCGTAGAAGGCTGGTGGAGGAATCTGTGGATGCTCTCAAGCAGCATCTTGAGGACAATAAAGAGCTCACCGCCGCTCGCCGCGGAGACTAGTTCCCATGGCCTGCAGCAACGCATCAAGAAAGTAGAGATCAACGAGCGAGATCATTGTCTTCCTTCTTCTTTTGCCCTTGTGTATTTCGGGCGTTGCCACATGTGGCTTTTTTAATTATGTTCCTAAATATGTAAGACAATTATTATCCACTGTCATCGTCCTTATATTCATCATGCTTGCTATAAGTCGCAATCGATGCTATATAGGTTCGTCGGATCTTACATCAAGATCCGTGCAAAACTTTCTTTTCAGATTTTCATTTTTCTGTCTTAAATCTCAGTCCAGTGACACATATAGCCACGCCGTAGAACAGGCGCTCGGGCGCCATTAATGGAGACGTTGGGAGGGAGGTGCGCGGTGGGTAGCTGTCAAAGGGATCTCCTCCCGATGAGCACGCGCAGGAGTCTGATCGCACGCCTCCCGTACTCAAATAGCTACCCCACACAGCACCTCCTAGCCAATAAAAAAGGGGACGCATGGCGGCACGTAATTGGTAAGTAGAACACCCACGGTTTCAATAATACTTGTGTTTCTGATTTTGTAACGTGACAACACTTGTTCCAAAATGACTTTGTTGATTGTTAATGTGTGCGCCTTCGCAAATTGGACTGAAAAATTACCACAACATGTTGGTGCCATGTCATGACACCATGCGAAGTTTCATGATTTTCACGCGTATTTCGGATTTACAGGAATTAAAAACCAAGTTTCTCAATCTTTCCGGCCAAGCCACGACGCCCAGATGTTTGAATTTCATTCTCATCTCTTGCATAGGACCTAGAAATTCACCCAAGGACACACATGTGATTTTTCAAACAACTTTGGTGCACTGGAGCCTGTGCTTGGAGTTCAAATTTGAATTATGCACATTAAATGTGTATAAACTCAATTAATTTATAAAAAAGGCCAAACGAACCCAAAATAATTCCAAAATTTAGCACGATACTTCTATTTGGTCTAATATGCCTGTGTAAAAAAATTAAGGCGGGAGAAGGCAGTGTACGTATGTCGTTTCTCACACGGAGGTGACATGTTCCCTCTCGGAACCACGAGCATTCTTGAGGGAAGCTCCGGTTTGCAAGAAACTTACACCAAAGCTTGTCCCAATTCGGCCAAAAAAATTACCGCAGCATGTTGGTGCCATATCATGACACCATGCCAAGTTTCATAATTTCCAGCCGTGCTTTGGATTTACAGGAATTAAAACCCCAAGTTTCTCAATCTTTCCGGCCGAGCCACGACGCCTAGATGTTTGGATTTCACTCCCATCTCTTGCATGGGACCTAGAAGTTCACCCACGGACACACACATGTGATTTTTCAACCAACTTTGGTGCACTGGAGCATGTGCTTGTAGTTCAAATTTGAATTATGCACATTAAATGAGCAGAAACTCAAATAATGTATAAAAAGGCCAAACGAACCCAGAATAATTCCAAAATTTAGCACGATACTTCTATTTGGTCTAATCTGCCTGTGTAAAAAAATTAAGGCGGGAGAAGGCAGTGTACGTATGTCGTTTCGCACACGGAGGTGACACGTTCCCTCTCGGAACCACGAGCCTTCTTGAGGGAAGCTCCGGTTTGCAAGAAGCTTACACCAAAGCTTGTCCCAATTCGGCCAAAAAAATTACCGCAGCATGTTGGTGCCATGTCATGACACCATGCCAAGTTTCATGATTTTCAGGCGTGTTTTGGATTTACAGGAATTAAAAAACCAAGTTTCTCAATCTTTCCGGCCGAGCCACGACGCCCAGATGTTTGAATTTCATTCCCATTTCTTGCATGGGACCTATAAATTCACCCAAGGACACACATGTGATTTTTCAACCAACTTTGGTGCACTGGAGCATGTGCTTGTAGTTCAAATTTGAATTATGCACATTAAATGCGCAGAAACTCAATTAATGTATAAAAAAGGCCAAACGAACCCGGAATAATTCCAAAATTTAGCACGATACTTCTATTTGGTCTAATCTGCCTGTGTAAAAAAATTAAGGCGGGATAAGGCAGTGTACGTATGTCGTTTCGCACACGGAGGTGACACGTTCCCTCTCGGAACCACGAGCCTTCTTGAGGGAAGCTCCGGTTTGCAAGAAGCTTACACCAAAGCTTGTCCCAATTCGGCCAAAAAAATTACCGCAGCATGTTGGTGCCATGTCATGACACCATGGCTAGTTTCATGATTTTTAGGCATGTTCTGGATTTATAGGAATAAAAAAACCAAGTTTCTCAATCTTTCCGGCCGAGCCACGACGCCCAGATGTTTGAATTTCATTCCCATTTCTTGCATGGGACCTATAAATTCACCCAAAGACACACATGTGTTTTTTCAACCAACTTTGGTGCACTGGAGCATGTGCTTGTAGTTCAAATTTGAATTATGCACATTAAATGCCCAGAGACTCAATTAATGTATAAGAAGGCCAAACAAACCCGGAATAATTCCAAATTTTAGCACGATACTTCTATTTGGTCTAATCTGCCTGTGTAAAAAAAATCGGGAGAAGGTACTGTACGTATGTCGTTTCGCACACGAAGGTGACACGTTCCCTCTCGGAACCACAAGCCTTCTTGAGGGAAGCTCTGGTTTGCAAGAAGCTCATACCAAAGCTTGTCCCAATTCGGCCCAAAAATTTACCGCAGCATGTTGGTGCCATGTCATTACACCACGCCAAGTTTCATGATTTTCAGGCGTGTTTTGGATTTACAGGAATTAAAAAACCAATTTTCTCAATCTTTCCGGCCGAGCCACGACGCCCAGATGTTTGAATTTCATTCCCATTTCTTGCATGGGACCTATAAATTCACCCAAAGACACACATGTGATTTTTCAACAAACTTTGGTGCACTGGAGCATGTGCTTGTAGTTCAAATTTGAATTATGCACATTAAATACCCAGAAACTCAATTAATGCATAAAATGCCTAACGAAGCCAGAATAATTCCAAATTTAAACACGATAGTCATGTACTAGTTGCATGTTCACTGTACATAAATGTTCTAGCAATTCAAACACCATCCTTTCCCTCCGTAACACCATTTTGTCTTTCAAAACATAATGAAAAAATCAGGTATGCCACAAACAATTTACTAGAAAGAATCATGTGGGATGTGATATAAAATATCTTGTCGCACCGTCTTGTCTGGCTTACGTAGGAAGCTTCGTCGTCTACAGTCCATCGCCCCTACTTGAACCACACTAATTGCGCGCCAGTTTCTCGCGGCACCGAGCGAAATTTTTTTGCCACCGCGGAAATGTCTATCTCCTCGCCCCCTCCCTCCTACCAAAAGCCACATTTCCACTGTTCCTCCTTGCTTTCCAAGTTCAAACCTTCACTACTGCTTACTGGGAGCTCAGCCTCCTCGCCGATGACCCTTCTTCTTGCAGCGCCGCCTCCTCACCGGCTACCCTTCTTCTTGCAGCGCCGCCTCCTCGCCGGCGACCCTTCTTCTTGCAGCGCCGCCTCCTCGCCGGCGACCCTTCTTCTTGCTGCTCAGCCTCCTCGCCGCCGACCCTTCTTCTTGCTGCGCGGCCTCGTCGATATGGTCAGGTAATCCACACCCCACCCACACCATTCTCGTCCTTTCCCGTCCCACATGCTCCGACCAACGGAGCAACACCTTCCACCAAAATCACTGCCCCCCTCCTCCAATTAAGCGCCACCCACAGCCATTTTGCACGCAGTATAATGTGGAGCTCAGTAGCATGCGGCTGCACGCGCGAACGAGGTCTCTATGGCTGCCATGCGTGTCGACCGCCAGATCTTGGAGGAGCACCTCGTCTTCGAGGCCACCGTCGACACCGCCACGCGGTTGTCTACTTTAAAATACAGTTCGTGATGTTTTCTTGAGGCCACCGCCAGTGCCTTCTAGTGATTTGTCCTCTGTAATGTTAATATGCAATATGATGTTCAGTTAACAGTTTGGTCCTCTGAAATGTAATGTTCTGTTAACACTTTGGTCCAACAATTGCTACATTTCGTAGTACTGTTCTCAAGCATTCTTTGTTTTGTTAACTGTCTTATCTTCTAGTACATGTTTCTATTCTGCTATGTCATGCTCAGTTAACTATTTTGGTTCACTGGTCTGCTGGCCATTTAACTATTTGGTTCACTTCTGCAATTTGATTTTCATTTGTTGTGGGTACAATTTTGTATTTTTATGCATGTGACACCAATCGAATTTGGCTGTACTCAATACATATTCTACTGATAGTATGGCAACTCTCAGTAAACCTGATCAAGATCTTCCTTATGTGTGTTGCAGGGAAACAATGGGAGACACTGCGGTTTACCATCGAGGTTTGTTCAAGCAGGGTCCTTTGGCTAATAGCACATTATTGTGTAGTTGCAGGAATCATTCTAATATTTAGGTTTCTTACAATTTGGTCTTGCACATGTAGGTCCTGCTGTCAGAGGCTTAGACCCACTGTTCGACCCATTTTGCATATGGGGAAATGAGATGTCCATGAATATCAGTCAAGTCAAGAAACTCAGAAAGATTGTTAGGATGAAGAAACTTGCGACGAATAACAGCAAGATCTTTGTTTGCACAATGAAGAAGACATCAGTCAACTATAGGATGGTACCAACTCTTTTACCTTGTTTTTACCCCTTGCGCCATTTCAAAATTTACAACAGCGATTTATGCATAGCTTTGTTTTCAGTACTTTTCAAAGCAGTTCACCGATGATTACCTCTCAAACCACCTGCATGGTCAAGAGGCGAGGAAGGTATTCATTCAACACCCACGGTACAATATTGAAGTCTTGCTGAAGAGGACGAAGGTTGGGCGGGCAATTATCCATAGCCACTGGCCTAAAGTTGCAAGGACATTCAACATCACTTAAGGCTCAATATTTGCCTTCCGCTTCTGCAGTTTACCAGATGAGATTCATATGTCTATTTACCGTGTATGATGCTACTTTCCAATGGTTTTTGATGCTGCATGTGAAACTTGGTGTTGTTGTGTAATAGCGTAACTGAGTGCCGAAGCTATCTAATGTAATCCGATTATGAAATCTTGGTTGCTTTTATACGGATATGAAATATCTGGCATGTTTTATAAGAAATATCAGTTTGATTAGCACATGGATTATCAATAATAGGCTAATTACCCTACTTATTGGGGTTTTCTATTGCAGATGGTTACTCAGACAGCACCGTGGGCGATGAACTCAAACAACCCACACGGTTTCTAGAAAGTAGGCGTGTTCGATCAACTAACAATCACACACGGCTTCCGGCAGTGAACTGTTTGTGTTAGGCCACCTTGCACAAACGTTTCCACACAAAGACTATATGTGATATACATACCTACGGGAATGTTTTTCTAGGATTCACCGTGTGGGATGTACATACCTACGAAAATGATTTTCTGGGATTCACCATGTGGGATGTACATACCTACGGAAATGATTTTCTAGGATTCACCGTGTGGGATGTACATACCTATGGAAATGGTTTTCCCGGATTACCGTGTGGGATGTACATACCTACGGAAATGATTGGGTTTCGATGCCTCACCCGATCGCACACGGCCCCAGCCTGGGTCCCAGGAGGGCCTATCCCCGACGATTTCTGGGTCGTGTGGGAAGGACCCCCCCCTATCGCCCACACACACTTGGCGACAGTTCCAAATGCCGTCGAGGAAAGGGGTTAAAACCGTTTGTATAGCACCGACGCGTACCAGTGTATACACCGACGATGCTCCAAGATATTTTGTGCTGCATCTCACACGGTTGGTGATAATAAACTGTGTGTGATCTACTTGATTTGTCGTCTTGATTTGAAATATGTAATGGGGTCACAGCTACAAAGGATGGTGTTTGAATTGCTAGAACTTTTATCTGAAGTGAACATGCAACTATATGTGTGTTGTCAAAAAAATTGGAATTATTCAGGGTTCGTTTGGACGTTTTTATACATTAACTTGGTTTCGTAGGCATTTAAGGTGCATAATTCTAAATTGAACTACATGCACATGCTCCAGTGCATATAAACGGGTTGAAAAATCAAATATGTGTCCTTGGTTGCATGCTTAGGTCCCATGCAAGAAATGGGAATGAATGTCACACACCCTGCCACCGTCACTCGGCCGCAAGCATTGAGATACCTGGTTTTTAAATTCTAGTAAATCCAAAACTCGTTTGAAATTCATGAAACTTGGCATGCTATCATGGAGCGGCATCAACATGCCGTGGTAAATTTTTTGTCCCATTTGGGGCAGGTTTGGGTATAAGCTTCTCACAACAAGCGTGATGGTTTCGGTAGGGAACGTGCCACCTTTGGGGACGAAACGATATTCATTGCCGCTTATTGCATTCAAATTCAACATAGAACAACAGGAGTGTTGTGTTCAATTTTGGAATTTTTGGGGTTCGTTTGGATATTTTAATACATTAACTGGGTTTTCCAGGCATTTTATGCGCATAATTCAAATTTTAACTACATGCACATTCTCCACTGCATATAAACTGGTTGAAAAATCAAATATGTGTCCTTGGTTGCATGCTTAGGTCCCATGCAAGAAATGGGAATGAATTTCAAACAACCTGCCACCGTCACTCGGCCTCAAACATTGAGATACCTGGCTTTTAAATTCTAGTAAATCCAAAAGTCGTATGAAATTCATGAAACTTGGCATGCTATCATGGAGCGGCATCAACATGCCATGGTAAAAAATTTGTCCCATTTGGGGCAGGTTTGGGTATTAGCTTCTCACAAACCAGAGCTTCTCACAACAAGCGTGATGGTTTCGGTAGGGAACGTGCCACCTTTGGGGACGAAACGATATCCTTTGCCCCTTATTGCTTTCAAAAATTTTGAGTGTCAACATAGAACAACAGGAGTGTTGTGTTCAATTTTGCACTTTCGGAATTTGTTTGGACATTTTTATACATTAACTGGGTTTTCCAGGCACTTTATGAGCATAATTCAAATTTAAACTACATGCACATTCTCGAGTGCATATAAACTGGTTGAAAAATCAAATATGTGTCCTTGGTTGCATGCTTAGGTCCCATGCAAGAAATGGGAATGAATTTCAAACAACCTGCCACCGTCACTCGGCCTCAAACATTGAGATACCTGGCTTTTAAATTCTAGTAAATCCAAAAGTCGTCTGAAATTCATGAAACTTGGCATGCTATCATGGAGCGGCATAAACATGCCGTGGTAAAAAATTTGTCCCATTTGGGGCAAGTTTGGGTATTAGCTTCTCACAAACCAGAGCTTCTCACAACAAGCGTGATGGTTTCGGTAGGGAACGTGCCACCTTTGGGGACGAAACGATATCCTTTGCCCCTTATTGCTTTCAAAAAAATTCGAGTGTCAACATAGAACAACATGAGTGTTGTGTTTAATTTTGGAATTTTTCGGGGTTCGTTTGGACATTTTTATACATTAACTAGGTTTTCCACGCATTGATGTGCATAATTCAAATTTGAACTACATGCACATTCTCCAGTGCATATAAACTGGTTGAAAAATCAAATTTGTGTCCTTGGTTGTATGCTAGGTCCCGCAAGAATTGTGAATGAATTTCAAACAACCCGCCACCGTCACTTTTAAATTCTAGTAAATCCAAAACTCATCTGAAATTCATGAAACTTGGCATGCTATCATGGAGCGGCATCAACATCCCGTGGTAAAAAATTTGTCCCACTTGGGGCAGGTTTGGGTATAAGCTTCTCACAAATGAGAGCTTCTCACAACAAGCGTGATGGTTTCGGTAGGGAACGTGCCACCTTTGGGGACGAAATGATATTCGTTGCCTCTTATTGCATTCAAAAAAAATTTAGATTCAACATAGAACAACAGGAGTGTTGTGTTTAATTTTGGAACTTTTTAGGGTTCGTTTGGACATTTTTATACAGTAACTAGATTTCCCAGGCATTTTATGCGCATAATTCAAATTTGAACTACATGCACATTCTCCAGTGCATATAAACTGGTTGAAAATCATATATGTGTCCTTGGTTGCATGCTTAGGTCCCATGCAACAAATGGGAATGAATTTCAAACACCCTGCCACCGTCACTCGGCCGCAAACATTGAGATACCAAGTTTTTAAATTCTAGTAAATCCAAAACTCGTCCAAAATTCGTGAAACTTGCCATGCTATCATGCAGCGGCATCAACATGCCGTGGTAAAAAAATTGTCCTATTTGGGGCAAGTTTGGGTATAAGCTTCTCACAAACCAGAGCTTCTCACAACAAGAGTGATGGTTTCGGTAGGGAACATGCCACCTTTGAGCACGAAATGATATTCGTTGCCCCTTATTGCTTTCAAAAAATTTCGAGTGTCAACATAGAACAACGGGAGTGTTGCGTTCAATTTTGGAATTTTTGGGGTTCGTTTGGATATTTTAATACATTAACTGGGTTTTCCAGGCATTTTATGCGCATAATTCAAATTTTAACTACATGCACATTCTCCACTGCATATAAACTGGTTGAAAAATCAAATATGTGTCCTTGGTTGCATGCTTAGGTCCCATGCAAGAAATGGGAATGAATTTCAAACAACCTGCCACCGTCACTCGGCCTCAAACATTGAGATACCTGGCTTTTAAATTCTAGTAAATCCAAAAGTCGTATGAAATTCATGAAACTTGGCATGCTATCATGGAGCGGCATCAACATGCCATGGTAAAAAAATTGTCCCATTTGGGGCAGGTTTGGGTATTAGCTTCTCACAAACCAGAGCTTCTCACAACAAGCGTGATGGTTTCGGTAGGGAACGTGCCACCTTTGGGGACGAAACGATATCCTTTGCCCCTTATTGCTTTCAAAAATTTTGAGTGTCAACATAGAACAACAGGAGTGTTGTGTTCAATTTTGCACTTTCGGAATTCGTTTGGACATTTTTATACATTAACTGGGTTTTCCAGGCACTTTATGAGCATAATTCAAATTTAAACTACATGCACATTCTCGAGTGCATATAAACTGGTTGAAAAATCAAATATGTGTCCTTGGTTGCATGCTTAGGTCCCATGCAAGAAATGGGAATGAATTTCAAACAACCTGCCACCGTCACTCGGCCTCAAACATTGAGATACCTGGCTTTTAAATTCTAGTAAATCCAAAAGTCGTCTGAAATTCATGAAACTTGGCATGCTATCATGGAGCGGCATAAACATGCCGTGGTAAAAAATTTGTCCCATTTGGGGCAGGTTTGGGTATTAGCTTCTCACAAACCAGAGCTTCTCACAACAAGCGTGATGGTTTCGGTAGGGAACGTGCCACCTTTGGGGACGAAACGATATCCTTTGCCCCTTATTGCTTTCAAAAAAATTCGAGTGTCAACATAGAACAACATGAGTGTTGTGTTTAATTTTGGAATTTTTCGGGGTTCGTTTGGACATTTTTATACATTAACTAGGTTTTCCACGCATTGATGTGCATAATTCAAATTTGAACTACATGCACATTCTCCAGTGCATATAAACTGGTTGAAAAATCAAATTTGTGTCCTTGGTTGTATGCTAGGTCCCGCAAGAATTGTGAATGAATTTCAAACAACCCGCCACCGTCACTTTTAAATTCTAGTAAATCCAAAACTCATCTGAAATTCATGAAACTTGGCATGCTATCCTGGAGTGGCATCAACATCCCGTGGTAAAAAATTTGTCCCACTTGGGGCAGGTTTGGGTATAAGCTTCTCACAAATGAGAGCTTCTCACAACAAGCGTGATGGTTTCGGTAGGGAACGTGCCACCTTTGGGGACGAAATGATATTCGTTGCCTCTTATTGCATTCAAAAAAAATTTAGATTCAACATAGAACAACAGGAGTGTTGTGTTTAATTTTGGAACTTTTTGGGGTTCGTTTGGACATTTTTATACAGTAACTAGATTTCCCAGGCATTTTATGCGCATAATTCAAATTTGAACTACATGCACATTCTCCAGTGCATATAAACTGGTTGAAAATCATATATGTGTCCTTGGTTGCATGCTTAGGTCCCATGCAACAAATGGGAATGAATTTCAAACACCCTGCCACCGTCACTCGGCCGCAAACATTGAGATACCAAGTTTTTAAATTCTAGTAAATCCAAAACTCGTCCAAAATTCGTGAAACTTGCCATGCTATCATGCAGCGGCATCAACATGCCGTGGTAAAAAAATTGTCCTATTTGGGGCAAGTTTGGGTATAAGCTTCTCACAAACCAGAGCTTCTCACAACAAGAGTGATGGTTTCGGTAGGGAACATGCCACCTTTGAGCACGAAATGATATTCGTTGCCCCTTATTGCTTTCAAAAAATTTCGAGTGTCAACATAGAACAACGGGAGTGTTGCGTTCAATTTTGGAATTTTTCGGGGTTCGTTTGGATATTTTAATACATTAACTGGGTTTTCCAGGCATTTTATGCGCATAATTCAAATTTTAACTACATGCACATTCTCCACTGCATATAAACTGGTTGAAAAATCAAATATGTGTCCTTGGTTGCATGCTTAGGTCCCATGCAAGAAATGGGAATGAATTTCAAACAACCTGCCACCGTCACTCGGCCTCAAACATTGAGATACCTGGCTTTTAAATTCTAGTAAATCCAAAAGTCGTATGAAATTCATGAAACTTGGCATGCTATCATGGAGCGGCATCAACATGCCATGGTAAAAAATTTGTCCCATTTGGGGCAGGTTTGGGTATTAGCTTCTCACAACAAGCGTGATGGTTTCGGTAGGGAACGTGCCACCTTTGGGGACGAAACGATATCCTTTGCCCCTTATTGCTTTCAAAAAATTTGAGTGTCAACATAGAACAACAGGAGTGTTGTGTTCAACTTTGCAATTTTTCGGAATTCGTTTGGACATTTTTATACATTAACTGGGTTTTCCAGGCACTTTATGAGCATAATTCAAATTTAAACTACATGCACATTCTCGAGTGCATATAATCTGGTTGAAAAATCAAAAATGTGTCCTTGGTTGCATGCTTAGGTCCCATGCAAGAAGTGGGAATGAATTTCAAACACCCTGCCACCATCACTCGGCCGCAAACATTGAGATACCTGGCTTTTAAATTCTAGTAAATCCAAAAGTCGTCTGAAATTCATGAAACTTGGCATGCTATCATGGAGCGGCATCAACATGCCGTGGTAAAAAATTTGCCCCATTTGGGGCAGGTTTGGGTATAAGCTTCTCACAAACCAGAGTTTCTCACAACAAGCGTGGTGGTTTCGGTAGGGAACGTGCCACCTTTGGGGACGAAACGATATCCGTTGCCTCTTATTGCTTTCAATTTTCTCAAGTGTCAACACAGAACAACAAGAGTGTTTCGTTCAATTTTGGAATTTTTCAGGGTTCGTTTGGACATTTTTATACATTAACTGGGTTTTCCAGGCATTTTATGTGCATAATTCAAATTTGAACTACATGCACATTCTCCAGTGCATATAAACTGGTTAAAAAATTCAAATCTTTGTCCTTGGGTGCATGCTTAGGTCCCATGCAAGAAATGGGAATGAATGTCAAACACCCTGTCACTGTCACTCGGCCGCAAACATTGAGATACCTGGCTTTTAAATTCTAGTAAATCCAAAGTCGTCTGAAATTCATGAAACTTGGCATGCTATCGTGGAGCAGCATGAACATGCCGTGGTAAAAAATTTGTCCCATTTGGGGCAGGTTTGGGTATAAGCTTCTCACAAGCCTTAGCTTCTCACAACAAGCGTGATGGTTTCGGTAGGGAACGTGCCACCTTTGGGGACGAAACGATATACGTTGCCTCTTATTGCTTTCAAATTTTTTCTAGTGTCAACATAGAACAACAGGAGTGTTGTGTTTACTTTTGGAATTTTTCGCGGTTCGTTTGGACATTTTTATACATTAACTGGGTTTTCTAGGCATTTCATGTGCATAATTCAAATTTGAACTACATGCACAAGCTCTAGTGCATACAAATTGGTTGAAAAATCAAATCTGTGTCCTTCGGGGCATGCTTAGGTCCCATGCAAGAAATGGGAATGAATTTCAAACACCAGGGCGTTGTTGATTGCCGGTAAAACATTGAGATACTTTGTTTTTAAATTCTAGTAAATCCAAAACTCATCTGAAATTCATGAAACTTGGCATGCTATAATGGAATGGCACCCGACATGTTGTGGTATTTTTCGAATCCATTTTGAGAGAAGGCGCACTCGAATAACAGCCAACAAAGGCATTTTGAAACAAATAGCTGCCACTGTAACATCTCAAACGTTTTGTATAACTTAAATTGTGTGCGTTTTGTTAATCATTCACATGACGCCACGCCTCACTCTTTTAATGGCTAGGAGGTGCCATGTGGACAGGTGCTTGAGTGCTTGACTAAACGGAAGGCGTGCGAGCTGTACTCCAATGCGAAGGCTCACTGGGAAGCGTGCGAGCTGTACGCAGTGCAAGCTCACCGGGAAGCGAACCTTTTACTTGCTCTCATCCTCTACATTAATGGCGCCCAAGCCGTAGTTTAATACGGTTTTTAAATATAAAACACTCATCGCAAACGATAGCTTCCCCAGGAAGCCAAGAGAAAATGTGCCGAGTAGGATTTCTGCAGCTCTTGATCGCAAACATTTTAGATAGAACACCCGTATGCAAAGTGAGAGCTATGGTCTTCCCCCTTAAGTCGAGGGAAAATCCGCAGCGCGGGATTTGTGCATCCCTTCAACACAAACGGTTATTTTGGATGACCCGTGTGCAACCACATACAAACAATTTGGTAAGATTTGCGTCTGTCATATTGGGTATGTTGCCATTTGTCAAACTGGAAAGATTTACATTTGTTGATCTAGTACCGTTGCCATTTTTCAATACTTATAACACTGCGATTTGTCAAAATATGCAGCTAGAAATCACTAGCACTATCTAATTTTTGTAACTAAAGTTCAGTAATTAAGCATAGATTTCATTCATAGATTAAGCAGTCGTTCTTAATTTATACAAACAGTTCAAATCGACAGCTGAACCGACCAAACTTTTCCCCAATTGTTACCAACCACGTACTGAAATAGCTAGTTCAACTATATATACTAGCTAATTTTAAGTACGTTGTACAGTTCAACCACACATCTATAGTCAGATGAACTGAACAAAATAGCCCCTAAATACTACTACTACCACGGAGGGGCTTTGTGCTACTTCCGGCAGCCTCTCCTCTGCCGAGCGCGCTCAGTAAGAGGAGGAGGAGGAGGAGGAGCCTACCGACGAGCTGGAGAAATGCAATACCGTACCTGCCACTGTTGCACGTGCAGTGACGTTCGCCAGCTCGAACGCCCACTGCCGCTCCAGACGATCCCTCTCGAAGTGGCCGGACTGCTCCTAGATCTCCTGATTCCTCACCTCTGCGTCGGCCACGGCTGCGGTAAGGCTCTTTGCGTGCTCGACGAGGCGCTCCTCCTCCTCCCGCAGGAACTCGATGTAGCGCGCAAGGTCGCTGACGCACTTGCGGGCCTCCACCTCTGCCTCCCTCCTTCGGGCGACGGTGGCAGAGCGGGTGATGATCCCGGCGGTCGACGGTGGGCTGGCGGCCACGACCACCACCTTCCGCCTTCGGGCCACGGTGGCGGAGCGCGTGATGGCCACGGTGGCCGGCAGTGGGGTGGCGGCCACGACGGCCACCTCCCGCCTTTGAGCCGCGGCGGCGGAGCGGGAGATGGCCCTGGCTTTCGACGGTGGTGTGGCGGCAACGGCGGCCGGCAATAGCTGCTGACGGGCAGCGGCGGTGGAGCGTGTGGTGGGTGTTCCGCGCACACCCAACAGGGACGCCACACGCTCTACACTACACGGGGGACTGCACCGCGGACGCGGTGTAGCCTCCCAGTTGGAGTTGTCCTCTGATGACAGCGGAGTGGCTGAGCGACAATGACGGGCCGGTGCCATTGGCGATTGTGGGAGAAGCACACGAGATAAGCTACAGGGAGGGAGGGGAAAATGCGACGCGGGACTCGCCGGCCGTGAGGGTTTTTATAGCAGGCCGGTAAGCATTGAGATTTTGGGGGATTTCACCGAGTCGGGTGGGAAGCCTGCGCGGGAACCTGCGAGGTTGCGCGGGAACGGGCTCACCGACGATTCATTGGCGCCACTTCGAGCCACCGTTTGGCCAAAAGAACGCCCCCCCCCCCCCCCCCCCCGCGCTGCGCAAGCTTGCGCTGTAAGCCGTCATTCCAGGAAAAGCACTGGTTTGAGAAACTACACTACAGGAAAGTACTAAGGAATAGGAAGCTGCTACTTATACTTATTATTCTTGTGACAAGATGTGCGAGAGGAGGACGAAAGGACACGTACACATACGGTTAATACAAAAAAACGTTTGCGATTTAATTACCTACTATACCCCCGTCCTGATTTATAAGTAGGATTTAACTAATAAAATACGAACGCATGTCGCCAAAGGTTATATCGTTGGAGTCGTATTTGAACATAGTTTCCAGCTATACAATTTTTGTAACAAGCATTAACACTTTAAACTTAAGGTTATATACCAGCAAGCGTTTGCCCGCAACACACACGGCTTATTCCATCACAAACAGCTCGAATGGATCAACAGTATGTCATGTATCGCACACGCAACTCTAATATGATTCGTGCTTGATGTCTCCGACATCGCTCGCACAATTCATCTTATTTTCCACGTATCACTATGTCAGTCTCTGCTCGCGTCCCTCGGCAAGCTCTGCTCGCCGTTAGGCGCCGCGGCGCGCTCGGCTTGTGGACAAATGTTTCCTACAAACCGAGAGTATGTATGTGTAGTATCTAGTATATAACAATGATTAGGTAGTATATATACTAATTTTTAGGTAGTATGTACCATATTTTGAGTATGCTCTTTTTTATGTATAAATATGTACGCATTTCATAAATATAACAAAAACTATGGGCTCATATGCAAATTTTTCATGTAACTTGCTTTGAAATATCTTAGATATAGTATATGAATATATTTAAAATAATAAAATAGTATATATAGTAGCACATGGTAGTATATGAGATATGTGGGGTATATATATATTGTTACTATTCATCACCCAGGGTGCAGAATAAGTTATTCTTCACCCGAGGTAATCTTACGATCATTTCATAATTAAATTACGTTTGGAGTTCAAATAGTTACATGTCTATTGATTCACGTAAAATTTGGCATAAGAAAATAAAAATATAGATCACAAGACAAGAAAATTTTGAAGTTTATGTGTATTTTACACTATGTTTTTACGTTTGTAATTTTACATAACAGAAAATATTTTTTACAACGATTATATATTTTCTTACGGTCTCTTTTTACGTCGGAAATAAGACAAAACTTACGGAACGTAAAATTACGGTGCGTTGATGGTAAAATAGAGGGGGGTGAAGAATAACTATTCCTCACCCAGGGTGACGAATAGTCAATCCCTATATATATATACATATATGGTTGCTCGCCATTGAGGCGACCGCGGAGCGCTCTGCTCACGTCCCTCCGCGCGCGCTCTGCCAGCGGTTGGGCGTGCACACGATCATGTCGGGGCCCCCATATCCATGCGGTTGCGTCGCGCGCGTTGCCACGCGATGCAGTTACGTGCGACACGATGGAGTTACGCGCTGCAAATTAGAACTGCCATCAGGGCCTGCCGATATTCCTGGCCGTCCAGCTTCCCCTTTAATTCCCGCGGCCATTATAACCTTAGTCTCTTCATTTCGATCGCGCCCCACAACACAACAAGCACACTCACGACGACACATAGAGAGGGGGTGTCCAGCGGCGCTCCAATGGAGTTCGGCGAGCATAGAGTGGAGACCGACGCGATGGAGACGGATCTCTCGGTGGTATACACCATCGACCCGGCCGTGGTGGACGACTACATCAACAGCGTTGAGCAGTTGCTTGCTCGAGACAAGTACAAGGTGGTCAGCATCGACCTCCAGTACACCACCGGTCGTCCCGGCATAGATCAGAAGGTTGCCATCGCCCAGTTGTGCATGCGCAGTCATGTCCTCATCTACCACTACTGCATGGCCACAGAGCCTTGCGACCGTTTCAATAGGTTTGTCAACAGCACCGACTACAAGTTCGCCATGGTGGAAACGATGTAAACGCGCTCAGTGTTACGGGCTTGGCCTGCAAGAACCTTGTCGAAATCCGTGACCACTACAGGGTATGGGGCAGCACGAAGAAGGACTCCCTGGTCGAACTCGCCTCGGCCATCATCGACCCCTACTACAAAAAGATGAAGCAGGATGCCCAGTGAACAAGTCCCCTATCCTGGCACAGGGCCTGGATGCGGCAACTGGATGAACCTCACCTCAGGTTCGCGGCCAAGAGCGTGTACACATGCTACGAGATGCACAGGCGGATCGTTGACATGAGGAAGTGCCTCGTTACCCAAATCGATGAGCCCGGATCGAGCCACAAGCAGAGCAGGCGTCACAAGAAGTAGATGATGATCAGATGATCGTTTATGCTAGTTAATCATGCATGTAATATATAGTTTACTTTATTGGTGTGTGGAAATGTCATGTGTGTAGTAGCCACCTATGTAATTATGCATGTAATGGTTTACTTTGATGTGTGCAAATGCAATGGTTGTAGTAGCCACCTATGTAAGTGGATGTTTAATTTCGTTATGCAAGCATGTCCTTATAAGTGTGTTTGTGTCTATATATATACATATATATATATATATGTGTGTGTGTGTGTGTGTGTGTGTGTGTTGTTGTTCTGTATGGAATCCCATCGCACAACACACACATCTTATTAGCAGCAACCGACTGTGTTATTATCGGTCTTCACACACATGTTTTATTACAGACCTGTTTGCCGCGTGTCACACACATCTTGTTAAGTTAAACCGTTTCTGTTCTCATGTCTCAACGCAAACAGTTCATCCGAGTGAACCGTATGCCGTATATCGCACACACCTTCATCTGGCTGGCCATTTCTTTTGTGTTGCCTAATCACAAACAGTTCATCCGAGTGAACCGTATGTTCTATATCGCACACACCCTCATCTGGCTACCCATTTCTTTTGTTCCTCCTCATCGTAAACAGTTAATTGAACTTAACCGTATGCCCTGCATCGCACACGCAACTAAAATATGAACCGTGTTTGATGGCTCCGCCATCGCAAACGTTTTGCACCTTTTTTGACGGTTTTTTACACCACCATTTGCGATTATGACATCGCACACAGTTTCGTCGAAGGGTCTCTGATCATAGTGTCGCGTTAGCAGCATCCTGCAATAGTGTAACGTTATACTTAATGATATCGTAAGATCCAAAAAATGTGATTACCACAACCCTTGGGCCAGTCTTATTGGCGAGACTACGAATCTTATTTTACCGTTTATCGTTCTACACGTGCACTTGAGTTTCCTACGGAATCGCATATTCCAAGATTTTAGCAGTTATAGCATAAAATATAAACTCTTAATTATGGACATGAAAATATAATAATACAATATTATCACGTCTAGGGCATACTTCCAACACGACATGTGCGCCGTCCAACGGCAGAGCGCATGATCTGTTCAGGTGTACCACCTGTGGTTGCCACCACACCTTCCACTTATTATCAGAAGATAACCCGGGCTGAAAGAGGAGGGGATGTTGCTGCATCGTCCCTGAGGTGGCACCCACAGGTGCCACACTTGAGCAGGTTGTGCACTTTATCGTCGGAGGGCATGCACGTTGGAGGGCCGTGAGCATGCCTAGAAGCTTGAGATAGGAGCAAAACCATCAATAAAATAAGAAAAACTACCTGGGATGGGATTTATCCGGTTTTGACACATGCTTTATCTAGTTTTGGAGTTTAGGTGGATTTCGTGCTAGTGCCGCTACTCTGAAGATAGAAGTAGAACTGACGGAATACGTCTTTAGAAGCCAGACACGGGTTGACGAAGGAGGGAATGTGGTGTTCGGTTCAAAGGAGTAGTTGGGCTGTGAGTGTGTCCCATATGTTCATGGGTTCAATGTGCCAGCCCAGTAGACTCGTGTAGGCCTGGGTATATAATGTGTAGTGATTTTTTTTTGAATGTCACCGGGGGGAGAAGAAATCCTCCCCACCTGAATTGTATTCATTTGTTGCCTATAGGCTTTGCAGCCTAATACAAGATAGGGCTCAAGTGAACCAGAAGTACAGGGGGCACAGAGATGAGAAATAAAGCAAAACAACACACAAACAACACATGGCGAGGGGGGACACAACACAACAAGAGGCACCACTGGTGCTCGAACTGCAGCGGCGAACCAAGACTAAACCATGACACTACACCATCGACGCAATCGAAAAGCACCGGGGCAACCAAGACTGCACAACGCTGCGACACCACCTGTGTCATGGGGTACATTCGAACGGTTATGCCGGGCCAAGACGCCGCCACGGCACCTGTGGGCCACCGGTGTAGCCGAAGGGCATCACCAAGCATAGAACTCCACAAAGCACACCAAAACATCACAACAGGGGGGGCACCACGGGCGCTCGAACTGCAGCGGCGAGCCGAGACTAAGCCATGACACTACACTGTCGACGCAATCGAAAAGCACCGGGCAACCAAGACTGCACAACGCTGTGACACCACCTGTGTCATGGGGTACATTCGAACGGTCACGCCGGGCCGAGACGACGCCACAGCGCCGATGTGCCACCGGCGTAGTCGAAGAGAAACACCAAGCATAGAACTCCACAGAGCACACCCTAAGCATCACAAGATCGGGGGATGAAGACAGCGCCATCAAGATGGAAACGACGGGAAGCGTCAACGCTGTCCCGGCCAACAGCAGCTGGCCGACCATGGATTTCTCCAAACCCCCGGTCATATCCTCCCCCCCCCCCCGAAGAGAGGCAGAACAACCGCCAATAGTGCCGGGCAGCGCTGGGATTGGACGACCCCAGATCCAGGTGAATCCAACCGGCAGCGACGCCGGCAGGCACCCATGACGCCGAGCAACCAGCGAGGACCACTGGTGCGGAGCCCCTTCAGATAAAGCCATGAGACAACGACACCCACCAGGGGATCTGGGAGGTGGAGGGCTCCCAAGCGCAGGAGCCACGACGCCACCCTCGTTTTGGCGAGCGCGGAGGAGCACGGCAACAGCAGAACAGGCGGCAGCAGATGCGAAAGACGCGATAGTTTTGGATCTGCGGGAAGGCGTGAAGCGGAGCATACGGCCGACAGAGGATGACGGTGGCGAGCGGTGAGGACGGGAGCGGCGGAGGCCGGCGCAAGGCACAGAGCAGGGGGGCTGGGGCGCACCTTCCAACCAGCAGGCCATGGCGGGAGGAGACGCCATCGAAGCAGCCACGAGGCCCAGCCACGGAGCCACTCCGAGGGCGCCGGAAGCCCGCAGCCATGATGCGCCGTCCGGAACAGGAAGGAGGCGTCGGCCGACGCCAGGAAAGCGGGCCAGAGGACGCAGGGACCAGATCTGGCCGCCCCCGATGCAGATGAGGAGAGGGGAAAGCAGGACGAGAAAACGCGCGCGCGGAACGGATCCCGCCACCGCCAGCCTTCGCCCGGATTTGCCTAACGTTGTTTTGCTGGCGGCGGCGAGGGGCGGTGGTTGGAGAAAGGGGTTGTGGCGGTGTGGCGGGCTGCCCGCCCGAGTCGCCTCAGAGATGACGAGGGGGGATGAGTGTCGGTGTCAGAACCGGCGGATCTCGGGTAGGGGGTCCCGAACTGTGCGTCTAGGGTCGATGGTTACAGGAGACAGGGGACACGATGTTTACCCAGGTTCGGGCCCTCTCTATGGAGGTAATACCCTAATTCCTGCTTGATTTCTCTTGATGAATATGAGTATTACAAGAGTTGATCTACCACGAGATCGTAATGGCTAAACCCTATAAGCCTAGCCTGTATGACTATGGTAATGTGTATATCCTTTCCGGACTACACCCTCCGGTTTATATAGACACCGGGGGAATCTAGGGTTATATAGAGTCGGTTACATAGGAAGGGATCTTCATAGTTGATCGCCAAGCTTGCCTTCCACGCTAAGGAGAGTCCTATCCGGACACGGGTACAGTCTTCGGCCTTCATGTCTTCACAGCCAATCAGTCCGGCCCATGGATAACAGGACGGACGCCCGAGGACCCCTTAGTCCAGGACTCCCTCAGTAGCCCCCGAACCAGTCTTCAATAGCGAGGTGTTCGGCACACGAATTATCTTCGGCATTGCAAGGCGGGTTCCTCCTTTAATGATTTCCATGTAGTGTATTCGGCCGTTGATTCAATGTCTCCCCTCGGCTTCTGCGCGTTTAATAACCTCGTCTTCCACGTGTCGAGCGAATGCGGGGGGTGACGGTGTCCTGGACTAGGGGTACTCATCATGTCGTCTCCTGATCTGTTGGATTGGGCCGAGGACCCCCATGGTCGTATACTCATGGGCCAGTTTGGACAGTTGCCGCATACAAGGAAGATTCCACAAGACTTGGTGATCAAGACAAGGACTCCTCCCCACCGGCATATTCGGCTAGGACTCTTGTTATCCTAGGCCTCTGGTGCATTATATAAACCGAGGCCAGGCTAGTCAATAGATCATATACAACAATCATAATCATAGACTAGCTTCTAGGGTTTAGCCTCTACGATCTCGTGGTAGATCAACTCTTGTAATACTCATATTCATCAAGATCAATCAAGCAGGAAGTAGGGTATTACCTCCATAGAGAGGACCCGAACCTGGGTAAACATCGTGTCCCCCGTCTCCTATTACCATCGATTCTAGACGCATAGTTCGGGACCCCCTACCCGAGATCCGCCGGTTTTGACACCGACATTGGTGCTTTCATTGAGAGTTCCGCTGTGTGATCGGCAAAAGGATCAATGGCTCGACTGCAGATCAAATGCGACGTTGGCTTCTTTGTCACCGGCTCGGCTGGTCACCTTGGCTGGACCGAGGACTGCGCCCTACCTCCGATCGTCATGTTCGGATGAGGGCCTTCATCAACATCAACTCCGATCTCTATCAAGATCATGGAGGAATCATCCAGGGAGCCCGAGGGCTCAACGTCAACATTGCCCTCGGGCGACCGTGCTGTTTTTCTGGACAGCGAACTTGTATCCGCCACCACCGCCTCCTCAAGTGTCATTTTAACGATTACTTCGGTGGAATTGTGCGGAATTGAGTCTACAACAACACTGGAATATTTCGTCGAGTTCCGATGGAGGAATCTCTCGCAATCCACGATATACCGGAGCCCTGTCAAATCTGGACGGGAATCTGGACGAGTTTATGGTGTGGTGTCTAGCTTCTAGCTCGGACATCCTTTGGAAGATCCAACCGTTGATCGGCTGCGGAATTCCCATATCTACCACCCCTCAAAACTTCAGCTCGATCTGACCGTCCAACCTTTGGGAACCTTCCGATTAGTGCATCACTTTTTGGATCTGTTTTCTGCGCGAAAACGAATCCGACCCGAGTTCGTCTTTTTTATGAATGGGATTTTGGACATCCTACTTGAAGGAAGTTTTGTATGGGGTATTGTGTTTTGTTCCCGAACACATCCCACTAACTTTAAAATCTTTTGAACATGATCTTCACCATCATGCTGGTGTCAAACCAGTCCGGCAATATTGCTCCACGGCTGCCGACCTGCGCTAGACACGTCGTCACTTTGTTGAGACGAGCTCAACTTCTTCGGATCATCATCTCGGCGAGCCGAATAGGAGTTTGGCATCGCGAAGGATAAATCATCACCAACATCGCTGCCCCATGGATTACACGGAGCGGGCACGCCGGCATCGCGGCACGGTCACTTCATCAAGCCGGCATTGACCACGTCATGAGTCACGACCTGCATTGGCAGGGCCGCACTGTTGCTTTTTCAAGCCGATGTCCATCACGCCGACCTACTTCGACTCATCGGCTGACATCGAGGCTTCAACACCTCGGCTGGACCGAGGGCTTCGCCATCTCTTCATCAACCTACTCCAGAGACTTCGGCGTCACCAGTCAACCTGCTTCGTCACGTTAGCTGGACCAGGGGCTTTGCCTCGGCGAGCCAACCTTTACCAGCATCGCCATGCCGTCGCTTCACCGCCCATCAGGCAATGAGAATTCGGATCGAGTCCCAATTTTGGGAGTCACTTTTCTTTGGATTGCTACAATAAATAAACCAGGTTCTATTAATCCTAGTATTTTTTACTTGTTTAGGTTTATTTTCCCAAGGAATTATTACTCTGGTTTGTCCATCATCTATACACAGGTCTATCAAATGATGGCCGCATTAACGACGGTCGCGTGGTGGTTCGGTCAATTTTCGTACATAGTCCGGCGAACGCCGCATCCGGAACTCGGACCGACCTGTGAATTCAGGCTTTGCCACACCTTTACCGCATCACGCCGACGCCCTGCATCGACATTGACTTCGGCGCCAGGCTATATTCCTTTTATTACTCACTTTGCATAAATTATTTATTATGCAACATTTTTTAATTTATCATTATTATTATTATCTTCGGTTTGCACTATTTTTTGTGCACAGGTAAATGATTCGGGTCGGGCAGTGTTGTCACCTCGGCGTACTGACATACCACGTCACCTCGGCTGGACGGGGGGCTTCGTCAACACCTCATTAACCCACGCCGGGGACTTCGGCGGCCTACATTGGTCGCGCTATGTCACCTCTTCGGAGTGTCGAGTTCTTCGCTCGGCCACATCGGGCTTGGGGGCTGAGACCTTGTCCCACACCAAGCTCGGACCGCGCCATCAATGCCGAACACATTAACTAGCTAAGTCGCTTTGATGCTCAAAACCTCCCAGTTTTAAATTTTGTTCGATTCAACCAAGCATTATACCTTTTTGGCAAAAAGTGGCTTGTGAAAAACTTCCTTGTCGAAACTTTTTTGTGGCACGCAAATTCAAATACCCCGTTTACTTGGGGGCTTCCTTTATGAAGCTTTTCCTCTTGCATATGACTATACTTGTACGGCTTCGTTCCTTGTTCGTGTATTATGCCACAATATGCACCATATTGACTTAAGCGATTTGCAAGCTGGGTTGCCTCGCTCCTGTGTTTACCCCTACGTTCCTGATTGTTCGGCTAGGGAGTAAAGGGAGCACCTCTGCGATTGTCACGATCGGGTCATCCGAGCCGGACCTCAGACTGGGTGAAGCCGAAAGCTAGCGCTCTTATTGTTTTCAATTATGGTCGACACACAACGGAACTCATGAGTACAAAAAATCTATTGCACAAGTCTCATAGTAACAATGAGCACCGAAGAAAGGTATCGGTGGGGGTACTATTTTCTTCGAAGATGCTTCTTACACTTCGTCAGTAATATAGCATAAGTTCCCTGAGCGCGCTTTGTTTGTTACAGCCTTATGGCCTGATTGCCTGGTTATTGGAAACACCGTCGATATTCTCGACAGGTGGAGTACATAACACTTTTCGGTCCTTGACCGAAGAGGGAGAAGCTGACGGTCGGTTAAGACGCGTATAAAGTTCGGGTGAACACATATATGATATAAGTACTTTGGTACATACAATCATTATACATAAAATTCTTTTACCCAAGTCACTTGGGGGCTCTTAAATTTATATGAGCCGTTTTATAATAAGTGTTCTTCTTCTTAGTCGTTGCAAAGTTTTTTTATTATTATTATTTATCACTCCTTTTTTCGACACGAGTGTGTGGTCACTAGCCGGGGAGCCTAATTTCTCTCTCAAAGCCGCTAGAGTTTAGTTTGCTAAGCTGGCCTAACAAGAAGTACTCCGCCTTCGGGATAGGAGGTTGAAGCCGCAGGTTGACCCGCTTGAGGTCTTGAGATAAGATGTGTCATGATAAAGCACGATAGAAGCACCTTTTTTTTCTAAGACCAATTTTCGATTTGGCACCGAACACTTGATCTAGTTCAGGCGTCCAGTTTTTACTGAAGTTTTCGGTTTTCCAAGCCTATGGCACTTTTAAACTATTTGTGTGTTTCCAGCATTAATCTCGTAGTGCGGTGCCGGACACCTTTAGGGATTCGGCAAAAACATTCTCGGACATTGCTGTATATGCATCGGTTTCGAATTGCGTCTTTGGTCAATAGTTGGGTTGCCTGGCTCCTGTGCTTTCCTCCTACGTTCCGCTTTGTTCGGCTAGGTGCGCAATGGGAGAACCACTGCGATTGTGCTTCCAGCTAGCATGGTTAAGTGCCTCAGTGGAGAAAGCCGAAAACCGACTGTCACAATAAGCGTAAACTGGTCAATGATCCGATGACTGTGTTAAATGACGGGTCGTTCATAATATTGGCCGAAGTGTTTACGGCTTGACCTCGACTGTCGCCAAACACTAACTGGAGGCTAGTAACTGGCCTTCCAAACTTAAGCTCCTATGACTAAGTGAAAGTTATAAAGCCCGCATATCTGATTGCCTCGTTTCTGCTAACACAACCGCCTCCGGGCACCGAGACGTCGGCTAAGGGTTGTTTTGTTAGTGCGGAAACACCCTGCGTAGTATCTACCAAGGGGTAGAAGCCGACGATGGGCCACTTTCAACTGATAAACGGTCGCAATGGAGTCAAAATAATGATGTAAAGTACTCCCTCCGTTTCTTTTTAGTCTGCATATAAGGTTTGGTCAAAGTCAAGCTTTGTAAAGTTTGACCAACTTTATGTTAAAAAATATCATCATTCACAATATGAAATAAATATTACCAGATGTACCATGAAATGTATTTTCGTACTATATAGTTTTAATATTATAGATGTTCATATTTTTTCATATAAATTTGGTCAAACATCGTGTAGTTTGACTTTGACCAAATTTTATACGCGGAGTAAAAAGAAACAGAGGGAGTACTTGGATACATTGAATCATTACACATAATCTGTGATTTTACTCTGGATATCGATCCTTAATTCGGCCACCCGTGCCCACATTAAGGCTCGGGGGCTACCGGGCTTCGTGCCCATTATTTATAAATATTAAAGGGGCACATCGATCCCCTGATCTGGTGTTGCCACCCGACTAGTGTCTCGGGGGCTACTGCATTGCCTATTCAATGCAGAAAATCCAAAGGGCTCAGTGTTCGGCTTGATCGAACTATGGGAAAGCGCGTCTTCGGACAACAATAAGTACCATCTGGACCTATCTGGCATGAAGCTAATATATCACGGCGACTTCTCACGACCCTCTCTCAGGGGCCCGTCCGCTGATCTTTATTATATATTACACTGCGTTTCTATTCCTACGTATGCTGCCGAGCTAGGAGTTGATCCTCAGGCCGATTTCGCAAATTGACCTGAGTCTCAGGGGCTACTAGGATCAGCAGTTTTATGTTTTCCTTCAGATGCATCTCGGGTTTTAGACCAACACACACCTTGAGGGCTACTGGATATACATATACTGGCTATATATCTCGGCAGAGAATAAATTGCACCAATCAAAAATATTCGTAAAAAATCAGCCCGCGGTCGGGGTGGTGCGCCACCTTGGAAGCAGTCCGGCATAAAGCTCGGGCGCCAGTGGCTGGCTCCATAGAGGGCATTTCCGGCATTAGGCACAGCTAAACTCCTTCAACTTTTTAGAACCAAGGTGGTCTATGACACCTCGGCTATAGTCCATCGTTGGAGCTTGGATATAGTCCAGCGTTGGGGCTCGGATACAGCCCGGCGTTGGTGCTCGGCTGCAAAATATACCTCGAATACAGTCCGGCGTTGGGGCTTGGACACAAGAGGACACTGCCACCCGGGAACAACTTCAAACCCGAGGTGTGGCATAAAAATAACAAGGCATTGATAATGGCCGGAAACTTAAAGGGGCTCCTCGGATACCCGACGTGTAAACTCATCGAATGCATTTTGGCGATCCTCAAGATCGAAGATGAGAAGATTTGTTGAACCAGTTTTCAAGACCGACAACCGAAGATGAAGAACAGTTCGGAAGAATCGAGGAGCGTCCCCAACTTGAAGACCAATTCAGGGGGCTACTGACGGTGTCCTGGGCTAGGGGGTGCTCATCACGTCGTCTCACGATCAGTTGGATTGGGCCGAGGACCCCCATGGCCGTATACTCATGGGCCAGTTCGGACAGCTGCCGCATACAAGGAAGATTCCACAAGACTAGGTGATCAAGACAAGGACTCCTCCCCACCGGCGTATTCGGCTCGGACTCTTGTTATCCTAGGCCTCTGGTGCATTATATAAACCGAGGCCAGGCTAGTCGATAGATCATATACAACAATCATAATCATAGACTAGCTTCTAGGGTTTAGCCTCTACGATCTCGTGGTAGATCAACTCTTGTAATACTCATATTCATCAAGATCAATCAAGTAGGAAGTAGGGTATTACCTCCATAGAGAGGGCCCGAACCTGGGTAAACATCGTGTCCCCCGTCTCCTGTTACCATCGATTCTAGACGCACAGTTCGGGACCCCCTACCCGAGATCCGCCGGTTTTGACACTGACAGGGGGTCAGGGTATTTTTGCAAACAACACCCCGTTTAGGCCAGGAAGAGCGTCTATTTAAAGAGATCGGATCTTAGACCATTCAATATCTCGCGGAGAAGAATCCCCAACGACCACTAGGAGAAGCCATTCCAACATGGCTAGCATTCCCAGTTCCTCCTTCGACTCAGAGAGAGGCGAGTGGGAGAAGTGCTCAGTGGCCTACAACCAATTAAAGAAGCTGCAAACGCAGGGATTCCTCCCCCTGCAGATCTGGTCCCTGTTCGAGCAGGGCAAGCCTCCCTCAACGGTGAGACCCAGGCGGAGGATTTTCCCAATCCATCCGGGGGGAGCGAGTTTGTTTCGTCCCTTATCTGCTAAGGGGCGTTGGGTTTCCAATCCATCTGTTCCTCCGGGGGCTTCTGGAATACAATGGCCTTCAGTTGCACAACTTTACTCCTGCCTCCATTTTGCATATTGCGGGCTACGTCGCGTTGTGCGAACTGTTTCTGGGCATTGAGGCCCATTTCGAACTGTGGAGAAAGGTGTTATGCCTTGTCCCGCGCAACCACCAGGGGTCAATATTTGAAGTGGGCGGAGCCGAAGTATGGCGCGTCGCCGATACAGGATACCTGTCCGGCACACCTAGGAAGGCATCTAAAGAATGGCCTTCCGAATGGTTCTATATAGAAGACGTCGCTCTTCCCGACCCCGTTCGTAGGGGTCTCCCGGAATTTGCAAGCGTTCTGTTGAAGAAACGTCACAGCTGGCGTCCCCGAAGTCTTGAAGAGGAGGACAGTGCGGAAGTCCGTCAGCTCCTGGGCAAGATAAGGATGCTTGCCTAGTCCGGCTTTACAATAGTAGAGGTAATGGCAACCTCCATAGCGCGGGGGGTTCAGCCACTTCAGTACAGAGGGCTCCCGATGTGGCACTACAATGGGGAGGACGACGCCTCCCGTTGTGGCCGGAAAGGTCCGGACACCCCCGCCGCTCTAGCCAAGATACTGGCCGAGCTGTTCAAAGGGGAGGAAGAAGAATTTCTCCGCATCAATCGGAGAGACAGGTACTCCATGTACAACCCTCCCAGCTGGGTAAGTCTTAACCCCTTTACTTTTATCCACTCCGCTCTTATAGCCATCTTTGACGAATTCCCCATCCGTCTATTTTGAAACAGCACCGGCGGAAGGTAACCGAGGGGCATAATAGCCCGGCCCCACAGCCGGAGAACCACAACCGGGAGCTTGATCCTGGGTTCGAAGGGGACCCGGATATATTCATGGTACTCGCGGAAGGGGTGTTTTACCAGGCTAGCTATGACGGCACAGAAGTGGCCAACATCGCCGATTATCCTGGTCTTCTTCCAGCTTCCCACATAAGTAATCAGGAGAAATCCCCCTCGAAAGAGTTTCCTCGCACTGCCTCACCCACCGCACTGTCTCATGCTTCAAAGGGGAGGCGTTCGGCACGTCATGCTACGCCGGGGATGACTCCAAGAAGAGTGGCTCCCGTGCCGAGCAAGGCCTCGAAAAGGAAGGTCGGCGAAAACAAGGCCGGTCCTTCGTCGAAGAGGTATGGGTTTGAAGGTATGCTTTGGCAGTCGTACCCAACCGTGATTGTTATGTTGGTCCTGTATCAGGAAAAAGGTTCGCCGGACTATGTCCGGGGATTCGGCCGGTCGCACTCCCAACAACCGGGATTTAGATCCCACCGGAGAGGTAGGGGCCGCTATGGGGACAACGCCGGACTGTCCTTCGGACGAGGGTTCGGAAGACATGTCCGTTACCAACTCGGAAGTAGAGAGCGCCATGAATCATCGGCGCTGCAGGTCTGTCTTACGAGACCCCAAGTTCTCGGGAGAGGCATTCAATGCCTTCAGCTCGGCTGACGCATACATCCGAGCTGCTCGAGATGGGCTTAGAAAAGCCACAAAGCAACATTTGACAGATGTGCAGGTAAGTTTTTTTTGTCCGAAAAGGATAACCATATACCCGTAGCCCCCGAGACTGAAAGTAGTTGGTACAACTGATTTAAGGATCATTGTATAACCAGGTCCTTACAGAGAAGAATGGCCTGCTAGCCCAAGAGATGGAGCAGTGTCGGGCGCAGCTGAATGCTGCTACCGCCGAACTAGAAAACTTCAAGAAGGCGTCTTCTGGTAACATTCCCCTCCATCGAGGAACAATAATTGTATACCAACTGTACTAACACTGTTGCTGATCGCATAATAGGATCGCCCGATCAACTTGAGGAGAAGTTGAAGATCGCCCAAGAGGGAGAAAAAGAGGCGAAAAGGCTACACACCGCAGGCGAGCGTGTGCTGACCCGAGTCAGAGGGGAGAAAAACAAGCTACAGGATTCCAACGCTACATTGGGTGAAGAATTGAAAGATGTGCGAGCCCAGCTGGTCGAATCCATGAAGAAGAACAAGAAGCTGCGGGGCGGCATATTCAATATGTGTCTGACCTATTTTTAAAGTAGTTCCGAGATAAATGGAACTGATATAGTTATGATTGCAGGTATATTGACGGGCCGTCCTGAAGAGGAGGTGTCTGGATCATCAAGTGATCTGCTGCAAGGGCTGTCGCAAGTGCACGAGCAAGCCCGGCTGGCGATGCGGAGTGTTGCCAAGGCCCTATGGCCATCCGCCTCACCTCCAGGAAGTATGGAGGAGCTTGTAGAGCTGTTCAAAGGAGTGCGGCGGCGTATCCGACTATGGAAGATATCAGCCTGCCGAGAGGGTGCGCGAGAGCCCTGGGCCATGGTGAAGACGCGATATACCAAGCTGGATCCTAATCACATGGCCCGTGTCGGACCGCTAGGGTCGGATGGGGAAGAAATTCCCGTTAATTTAGTATATGACTAGGTAGAGGTGGCCGCCAAATATTCCGGACTCGAAGGTGCGGAGTGTTTCCGAATACCTGCACGGCCGAATAGACCGGGGTATGCGCGAAAACTAGGCGTAGGGGTCATAGTTGCTTGAACAGACAAGTTGTATCCGGCTAGCAATGTTATATTACATTGAAATTGTAGGAAACATCTTCCAGAGAGAATAGTTCCTTTAAGGGTTCCTTTCCCTGGGTGTGCATGCATTAGTATACATGTCCGAATTGTGATGTGAAAATCACAGTGTATATAGCTTCTGGGGGTTCACAATGGAGTGAGTGCAAAAAACATCTTTAATTCACCGACCGAATATTCCCTTAAGAACGCTAGCTTTCGGCTTCACCCAGTCTGAGGTACACATCCGGATGACCCGGCAGTAGCAATCGCAGAGGTGCTCCCTTTATGCCCTAGCCGAACTAACGGGAACGTTGGGCATAAGCACAGGAGCCAGGCAACCCAGCTTGGCCAAAACTTAAGTCATATCGATGCATATAGTGGCGAAGAAAAGGTACATATGGAAAAACTCATATGTGAGGAGCTTGATGCTCAAGGAATAATAATAAAAAGCTTCTGACCAAGAAGCCCCCGTGTATGATGGACGTGCATATTTAAAGATGTATGCGTCAGGGGTGTGCGGTCTAGCCGTACAAAAGCTTTAAAGCGAGAAAGAAAAAAGTAATCGGAAAAGAGAGAAGGAATAATGGAAACTACAGGGGAGAAGGAGACGAACAAGGAGTTCGGCGCTAGGCATAGAATCTTCGGAGTCTGGCCACGTTCCAGGGGTTCGGCTCGAGGTGATTGTCTGATGCATCACGAAGATGGTACGCCCCTCCGGTGAGAACTTCGTCAATTATGAAGGGACCCTCCCATTTGGGCTTGAGTTTATCCTTTTTCTTTTCCGGCAGGCGTAGAACGAGTTCGCCAATGTTGTAGGTCTTGGCCCGTACTTCTCTGCTTTGATATCTTCGAGCCTGCTGTTGGTAAAATGCTGAACGGGCTTTTGTGACATCGCGCTCCTCTTCCAGGGCATCTAGGTTGTCCTGCCGATCAAGCTCGGCTTCTCTCTCTTCGTACATACGCACTCGAGGTGAGTCGTGGATAATATCGCAGGGCAATACAGCCTCCGCGCCATACACAATGAAGAAAGGTGTGTATCCGGTAGTACGGTTGGGCGTGGTCCGCAGCCCCCAGAGTACGGAGTCGAGCTCCTCAACCCAGCGCTTGTCTGATTCTCTCAAAGACCGCACTAGTCCGGGTTTGATGCCGCTCATAATAAGACCATTGGCTCGTTCGACTTGACCGTTGGTTTGCGGGTGGTAGACGGAGGCGTAATCAAGTTTAATGCCAAGATTAGTACACCAGGTTTTTACCTCATCGGCTGTGAAATTAGAGTCGTTGTCGGTGATGATGCTGTGTGGGACACCATAACGGTGCATGAACCGGATATGAATTCTATCACCGGGCCGGACTCAGCCGTTTTGACCGGTTTAGCCTCTATCCACTTAGTGAATTTGTCCACCATGACCAGCAGATATTTTTTCTTATGGCTTCCCCCTTTAAGGGGTCCAATCAAATCCAGTCCCCAGACCGCGAAAGGCCAAGTAATGGGGATAGATTGTAAGGCAGTTGGGGGCATGTGGCTTTGGTTGGCGAAGAGTTGGCATCCGACGCAGCGTTGGACAAGGTCATGCGCGTCTGCTCGGGCTGACGGCCAATAAAACCCAGTACGGAAGGCCTTGCGCCGAGACCAGCGTGAATTTCCCCTAAAAGTTGCCGCCCCTCTTCTTCGGAGATACATCTTTGAAGTACTCCGGTGGTACTTTTCTTGTAGAGCTCTCCATCGTGAACCTTGTAGGCCTTCGAACGCCGGACAATGCGACGAGCCTCATTATGGTCTTCGGGAAGCTCCTTCCTATTAATGTAGGCCAAGAAGGGTTCAGTCCATGGGGCAATGACTGCCATACTGAGATGGGCCAACGGTGTTTTTTCGGTGGCCGAGCCCCCGATACTATCGGTGTGTTCGGGATTTGGGGTTGTATTCGAATCTGGACTGTTGTTGCCGCCCTCCCCTTGCCACACCACGGATGGCTTGAAAAGCCTTTCCAGGAAAATGTTGGGTGGGACGGGGTCGTGCTTGGCGCCAATGGGAGCGAGGACGTCTGCTGCCTGATTACTCTCCCGGGCGACATGATGAAATTCGAGCCCCTCGAACCAAGCCGATATTTTTAACACGGCACTACGATAAGCTGCCATCTTTGGATCTTTGGCATCAAAGTCTCCGTTTATTTGAGATATTGCGAGGTTTGAATCCCCGCGCACCTCTAGGCGTTGTACGCCCATGGATACGGCCATCCGAAGACCATGCAATAGGGCATCGTATTCGGCTGCGTTGTTGGAGTCTGTGTATAGTATTTGGAGTACATACTGGACGACATCTCCAGTGGGGGATGTTAACACGACTCCCGCCCCTAGCCCCGCCAGCATTTTGGAGCCGTCAAAATACATAACCCAATTGGAATATGCACCGTACTCTTTAGGGAGTTCGACCTCTGTCCATTCGGCGACGAAGTCAGCCAATACTTGGGATTTGATGGCTCGACGTGGCTTGTATGTTATGTCAAATGGAAGTAGCTCTATGGCCCATTTGGCGATCCGTCCCGTGGCATCGCGGTTGTTTATTATGTCATTGAGTGGGACTTCAGAAGCCACCGTGATTGAACACTCCTGGAAGTAGTGTCGTAGCTTTCGGGATGCCATGAAGACCGCGTATGCTATCTTTTGGTAATGGGGGTACCGGGATTTGCATGGTGTGAGGACAGTAGATACGTAGTATACTGGTTTTTGAAGTGGGAATTTGTGTCCGTCCTGTTCTCGTTCGACGACGAGCACGGCGCTCACCACCTGATGTGTTGCCGATATGTATAGCAACATGGGTTCGCCAGCGTTTGGTGCGGCCAGGATTGGGTTGCTTGCTAGGAGGGCCTTTATTTCCTCCAGTCCGGCAGTCGCCGCGTCTGTCCATTCGAAGTTATCGGTGCGCCGTAAGAGGCGATAGAGTGGTAGTGCCTTTTCTCCTCATCTGGAGATAAAGCGACTTAACGCTGCCACGCAACCAGCTAGTTTTTGGACTTGTTTGAGGTCTGTTGGCGTAGCCAACTGTGACAGAGCTCGGATTTTAGCTGGATTTGCTTCTATTCCTCTATTGGAAACGATGAAGCCCAGCAGTTTTCCAGCGGGGACGCCGAAGACACACTTTTCCGGGTTGAGTTTAATGTCATACGCACGGAGGTTGTCGAATGTAAGACGTAAGTCGTCTATTAGTGTTTCGACGTGCCTAGTTTTGATGACGACGTCATCGACGTAAGCTTCTACTGTCTTGCCGATCTGCTTCTCCAGGCATGTTTGAATCATGCGTTGGTATGTGGCGCCGGCGTTCTTGAGCCCGAAGGGCATGGTGTTGAAGCAGAATGGCCCATATGGGGTAATAAATGCTGTTGCAGCTTGATCGGACTCCTTCATTTTGATTTGATGGTATCCGGAATATGCATCGAGGAAACACAGTGAGTCGTGTCCTACGGTGGTGTCAATGATTTGATCAATGCGGGGGAGGGGGAAGGGATCCTTAGGGCAAGCTTTGTTGAGGTCTTTGAAATCGACACACAGGCGCCAGGATTTGTCCTTCTTTGGTACCATCACCAGGTTTGCCAGCCAGTCCGGATGTTTGATTTCTCTAATGAATCCGGCCTCGATAAGCTTGGCCAGCTCCTCCCCCATGGCTTGTCGCTTGGATTCGGAAAAGCGCCGCAGTGTTTGCTTGACCGGTTTAAATCCCTTTAATATATTGAGGCTATGTTCGGCCAGCTTGCGTGGGATCCCTGGCATATCTAAAGGGTGCCAGGCGAATATGTCCTAGTTTTCGCGCAGGAATTCTCGTAGTGCGGCGTCAACTGTTGGGTTCAGTTGCGCTCCGATAGATGCTGTCTTCTTGGGGTCCGTTGGGTGGACCTGGAATTTGACTATTTCTTCTGCTGGTTTGAAGAAGGTGGATTTGGGGCGTTTGTCGAGGATCACATCGTCCCTGTCCACCGTGGAGCGTAGTGTGGTTAATTCTTCGGCCGCGAGGGCTTCGGATAGCGCCTCAAGGGCGAGGGATGCGGTTTTGTTTTCAGCGCGGAGTGCTATGTCCGGATCACTGACAAGAGTGATTATACCGTTCGGTCCGGGCATTTTGAGCTTCATATACCCATAATGAGGTATAGCTTGGAAGCGTGTAAAAGCGTACCGCCCCAATAGGGCGTGGTATCCACTGCTGAAAGGGGCCACTTGGAAAGTGATTTCTTTGGACCGATAATTCTCCGGCGTGCCGAATACCACGTCAAGTGTGATTTTTCCCGCGCATCGCGCCTCTTGACTGGGAATGATTCCTCGGAAGGTTGTTCTACTTTGCTTGATACGGCTCCTCTCTATTTCCATTTTGTGGAGTGTGTCCTCATAAATGAGGTTTAGTCCACTGCCGCCGTCCATGAGGACCTTGGTAAGTCGAAACCCGTCCACGATGGGACTGAGGACTAATGCGGCTGGCACTCGGACTGTCCTGTACTTCGGTTCATCACCGGCATTAAATGTTATGGCCGTGTCATTCCAAGGGTTTATTGCGGCGATTTGGCAGACTTCGGCGAGGTCACGAAGTGCTCTTTTGCGCTTGTTGTTTGAAGCGAATGTCTCAAAGACCGTCAATACTCTTGTGTCGTCGTTTTCTGGAGGGTGCTGTTTTGGGGCGTCCTTGATAAGGATGTCCTCGCCGCTCTTGGCTACTTGCCGGAGTATCCAACAAGCTCTAAGGTTGTGGGTTGCCACGGTATCTGGTGTCGTGTGTATTTTGCATGGTCCATCGAGCCATCCCTCCAGAACGGTGTCGTGCCGCGTAATGGGTTTATGTTTCTTGACTGTTGGATTGGGCGTGCCACGGGGGTGCGCCCTCTTCGCCTGTAGGAGGAGTTGAGTTGGGACCGACGGTCCCCAGCAAGCTGCCTGAGTTTTCCAGGCGCTTTCCATTGCGTTGTACTTCTGTACGATAGTTGCTAAGTCAGCGAACTTCAGTATGCAGCGCCGATTGATGGCGTTGAGGATTCCTTCGTCCGCGCAATTGTTGCGGAACGCTGATATCACGTCCTCGTCGCGGCAATCTTTTACCTTGTCTTTGACAAGGAGGAATCTGGCCCAGAAGTGGTGAACCGTTTCCTGAGACTACTGTTTTATGCTCATGAGGGCGTCTATGTAGGGGTGGGTGGGTGGAATTAAATCCGAACCCTGACCTGACCGATTATCCGGAGTCTGAAGACCTTCCAGACTCAACAGTCCGGGCTCCGGAATATCTTCTGATTGCTTAGGACTGCCGTCCGATTCTATGTTCGGAGGGCTAGTCGCATCCTTTCGCTGGTGGGTATCCGGCTCTTCCTGATCGGCGATCCGAACATAGTCCGTCTTTGATATACAAGAAGACTCGTCGTCCTGCTCCTCGACTACCGCTATCTGGTGGGTGACCGGTGGAGTTTTGATTTCTCCTTGATCGGTTTTAGGCCCGATCCGATCGTAATCTGTGGCGATTCCCAAAGCGGCGATGCGATCTAGGAGTTCGTTCAAGGACGAAAACTCTGTCGAATCCATCTGCTTGGAGTGTTCGGAGTTGATGCGAAGGGGGTTTTCGATGGCCCGAGAGGTCATCGTCGGCTCAACGGCCGAACGAGCGATCATAGTAAAGCCGCCCAGCCGGAGGGTTTGGCCTGGGGCCAGAACCTCCCCGGAGGTGATGTTGTCTTTAAGGACAAGGCGAGCCATCGAGCCTTTCGTCGATGTCATAGTGGAGCTCTCAATGAAAGCACCAATGTCGGTGTCAAAACCGGCGGATCTCAGGTAGGGGGTCCCGAACTGTGCGTCTAGGGTCGATGGTTACAGGAGACAGGGGACACGATGTTTACCCAGGTTCGGGCCGTCTCTATGGAGGTAATACCCTACTTCCTTCTTGATTGATCTTGATGAATATGAGTATTACAAGAGTTGATCTACCACGAGATCGAAATGGCTAAACCCTATAAGCCTAGCCTGTATGACTATGGTAATGTGTATATCCTTTCCGGACTACACCCTCCGGTTTATATAGACACCGAGGGAATCTAGGGTTATATAGAGTCGGTTACATAGGAAGGGATCATCATAGTTGATCGCCAAGCTTGCCTTCCACGCCAAGGAGAGTCCTATCCGGACACGGGTACAGTCTTCGGCCTTCATGTCTTCACAGCCCATCAGTCCGGCCCATGGATAACAGGCCGGACGCCCGAGGACTCCTTAGTCCAGGACTCCCTCAATGAGGAAGAGTCCCCTCGGCCTCGGGACGTATCTGTTGATGAGAGACGTTGTGTGAGAACTGAAAAGAGTAGACGAGACTCAATGTGCAGTGATTGATGGGCTTTCTCTAGTCTTACCTCTAGCAACTAGTGCACCAACATCTAGCAGATTTTTCGCTATCAATAGATTAATGTATTCTTCTTCCCATTACCGAAACTTGCATCCTTCCTACATACAATTTTAAGCAAACAATGAGTTTCAAATTGATACAAATCCTGAGAACAACCGCACAAAATGGCACCCACTCCGTCCTTTTCACACTTGTAAAAAACTCATCCGAGATGTGTCGGCATGCTTGAGACGAGGTGCAGCACCAGCCGTGATCGCACTTGATGACCGATAGAGGATCGGTTAGAGATGCTCTAACACACATCCCCTCGAACGACTCGGGCTAATCTAGGGAGAGCCCCTACACTCCTTCCTGGCCTTGGTCTATTTAGGGCTCGCGTGGTGTAATAGAGGGTGTCTCTGATGTTGACGTATAAATTTCTAGCCCATATTTTCTTATCAGTTTGAGCTTTTGGGTGAACTGGCTGGTGCGTGTAATTCTACTTGGTATCGGTTTTGAGTTTAAGACTCGGCTGGCGCAATTTAAAAATAAAAAAATTGAGGGAGTGTTGACGTTAAATGCATAGCCCAGCTTTCCTCATCAGATTGAGTTCTTTGGTGAACTGGCTAGTGCGTGTAATTCTACATCTGATCTGTTTTCGTGAAGATGGCTCCAGAAGGAAGGCAAAGGAGAGTGAGGATGGTTGAGGATCTGCTGAATCGTCTCGATCTACATGAAGATGATGGCGATCACTTCAGCCTATCCACTGCCCGGTGCATCGGCACAGCAGGGGTACACTGATCAGGCCAGGTGCAAAGGGGGCTCAACTGAAGCTACTGCATATGCCAACAACAAGCCTGCGGTAGACATGGTTCAGTTCCAGAAGGCGATGCTGTCAACCAGGAACAAGGGAGGAAATGCACAGCCTCATGCAACTGGCCATGAGCAGCAAGATGTGCCACCAGCATCGGCAACCTCGGAGGCCAGCGCAGATTATAGTACTACTAATACTAAATAATAAAAGCAGTTCATTCATCCAACATCCAGATCGTGGTTCATCATACAATCCATTCCTTGCTTATTTGCCATCACATCAAGCTCAAGGCACAAATTAACACGAACCAGTAGTCGTCACTGGACGATGGTGCCGTCCGCCTTGCGCACCTCGACGCTGAGCACCGGGTCGTCGCCGCCGGCGTCCTGCACCAGCTGGAAGAAGCAGATGTCGCCGACGCGGAGGCCGTTGTCGACGCGGAACCGGTTCCACCCGTACCTCAGCGCCGTGCGGGTCCTCGCGTTGCCCTTGCGCCGGTTGCTGTGCTTGAGGCAGACGGTCCACTGCTGCCCGCGCATCCGCAGCACCACCCTGCCCTTCTCCGTGAACCCGTGCGACTGGCTGAACTCCACAGGCACGTTCTGCTTAATCGGCACGGCAAACAGTTGTCAGAAACCAAAGATGCGAGGAGAGGAGGGGCGCACGTTAATTTACAGCCAAAGCTCACCAGGTACTGCTTCTTCTTGGTGCCCAGGTGGCACTGCCCCAGCGTCACGGTGAACCGACTCGGCGCGGCGCCGCCTCCGCCGCCATGGACGACGCCGTCGCTGCTGCTGCTTCCACTCCCTGGCAACGCCGGTGGCGGGGACTCCTCTTCTGCTCAACTCACCCGCGCACTGTCACTTCCAGGATATATACTGCAAGGGGAGATACAAGGGAAGGGAACGTACCGGCGCTGTCGTTTTCCTCCTCGCGCTGGCTGCAGTGTCTCCCGCACTCGGAGTCGTCGAACACCTTGACGGTGAGCAGGGCGGCGCCGGCGCCGTCGTAGCAGAAGACGAGGAGCTGCCCCAGCTCTACGCCGTTGGCGCGGACGAACTCCTTCCAGCCCCTGCCGAGGTGCATGTCGCCGCACTCGTTGACGACGACCTCCACGTCCCACGCGCGCGCCCCTCCGCCCTCCACCCGCAGCTTCACGCCCCGGAGCTCGCGGCCGTTGAGCCCCCTCACGAACTTGTCAGGCAGCACCTGCAGTTCAGCCGGGCGCCAAGAAAGAAACAGTAAGCAAGCAGAGAGATGAGAGAGGGACGAGCTCGTGCTTGGTGCGCTAGCTAGGAGAGAATGCGCGAGTAATTACCAGCTTCTCCCAGGACATTCCGGCAGCCATGAGCTTGTAGAACTGGAAACCAACCAGGTCCGGGCTGCCCTGCCCCTGCGCCATCTCCGCCGTCTCCGTGTCCCTGCTTGGAAAATCAGACCGATGAAACAGCCAAGAAGACGGCCGAAAGTCGACACGTCAAAGTAAGCAGATCGAACCGGTGGTGCTCCCTTCCGGTCGCCGCACCGCCTACCTGTGAGAGCGCAGAATCACCATGGAGCACGGGCGAGGCCACCGGCTGGTCTCAGTCTCACTCTCGCTCTCGCTCACTGATGGGAGGAGGAGGCGGGGAATCTTGTGATGGAGTGGGATGGGAGGAGGAGAGGAGGAGGCGAGGAATCTCTTGTAAAACGTTGGGATCGATGTAACTGCGCAGCACCAACACATACGCACCCATCACGTACGTCTCATTTGCCACTTCTTAGCAAGAAGCGGCACACAGGGGACACACAAGATGGGCTTCGCTTTACTGGCAGAGAACACCAAAAGGGCGTCAAGCTGCGCGGCGTGTGTGCTGTAGCCTTTGGAGCTCACATGGCTCTATGCATGGCATGCTCGGTTGTGTTGTGTGCGGGCCAAGCGCTTGGTGGTTTCTCATCTTTCAATGCGTGCGAGCGTCTTCATCACGCCTACAGCTACTCTTCCCCGCGCATTTTCGTGGTGTACATAACTGGATATTTTTTGTGTGATAAGGCTTCATCATTTTCTCTAGGCAGAGCCAAATTAACGAGAATAACTGAAGAAGAATCGTGTTAAAATGCTGGTAAATGACCAACCCCTCACTGCCCTGGGGGGATATGGGTACATTACCACCTTTGAGGTGTACATCTAGTTCAGCACTCAAATCATCTTGAAAATATATTCTCCAAGAAAAAACAACTATACTCATACACTATATTCATACAGCATGGAGTATATACCATGCATGTACAATGTTTTAGATAAAAATTCAACACACAACTCAAGAAACAAAAGGATAAGTTTCGAATAGAAGAAAATGATACTACTATTCACTCCAGGTTCAGGTTTGAACTTTATACAGCTCGGGGCGAGTTATGGATAGAATTCAAAATTTATTTTTAGCATGATAGAGATATACTAACTCTATGCCATTATTATTTTCGAATTTTAAAACTTCAACTGTGTTTCTGGTGAACTAGTGAACTAATACATCTTCAAGATGCAAGTGCATGCCATAACCCCCTCCCCACTCTACACGCACACACTACTTTGAGCAAACTGGGTTATATCACTTGCCACCTCTTAGCAAAAAATAACATGGAACATATGTAAACAAGATGAGATTTACTGGCAGGGGGTTACATATGGGTGGCAGTGTTGCACTATTTCTACGTGTCGTGCCTTTTGAGTTGACAGGACACCATGCCCATTTGAATGCCAGACAAGTACTTTACTTGTGATTTCTGATCTTAATCCGCGCCTCGACACCTAGCACCTTGCTTTCCTATCTCACGTTGTGCTTCCCCGAGAAAATGTTTTAGGGAAAGATTTTATGGTATATCTAGCTTTTTTCCGTCTAAGAAATTAAATATGTTTAATGTGTATACCTACTTACTGATGGCGCATCATTCTCTGTGATGCAGAATGAGGAATTTGAAATGTGCAGAGGACAAGCCAGAATAACTGAATGAAGTAGCATCAAAGGTTAACGGAAACAGGAAGAAAACATGGAACGCTTCCAGTAATAACAAGGTTTTCTCGATTTGTGCGTGTCATCCTTGCGCAGGGGCCAGCAAATCTTCTCTGAATCATTCCAATTTTATCGAGCAAAACATGGTGCGCTATATCAAAGGTCACGTACTATTGAATATTGATAGCTCGTTCCTGACGCAGTTCTCTTGCTATTACTCGCACATTTATTTGAATTGCCCTCATTCTACAACTGCAGGTGGAAGAGTGCCTTGAGCTTTCAGCCTCGAAGGGAAAATATTTACGTGGCGACCATGGTGATAATTGTGGGAAGTATAAAAGAAAACATGATGATGATGGCTGTGGTTTCTGGCCCATGTCAGAGGGAAGATGATGGTGAGCTGTTGCAATATTGCGCTAGCTTCCTTTACCTGCATTCTGCACTCACATGGCTTATGGGGTGGCTATGCCTGAACCTTACACCAGAATTGGAAACTTCAGACCAGGGAACGCATCTACACCGCATCAATGCCCCTGCTTGGCACTGTCCGGTGCTGCGGGGTCTTAAATTTACCCCATCCACCATGTACCATTTCATTGCCTGAGTTCGTGTTCGTTCGTAGTAGTACGAGCTAGTATAGTAAGTATGTGTGTACAACGCATAGGGTATCTGTAGGGCATTTGTATACAAGTATATTATGCGCTAAAGAAAATTATGAAGAGTATGCGGCGCACGATACTTGAGATCCGCTGCCCAACCAAATGCACAAACTGACCATCAACAACAACAACAGGTTCACAACAGGCCTGAGAAACGGCCGTTATAGCAGTGCATTTTGCTGAAGAAAACAAGATAAGGAGAAATGCTAGTACCAAACTCTTATGTCTCGGCAATGCACCCCGTCAAACCAGAGTGACACCGTGGCAATGTCTATTTTTATTAACATTAGAACCATAGCAGCAAAGCAAAGCCCTTTCAAGCTGTGGCACTCTTCAGGTATGCAATGAGGTCAGCACGCTCCTGGGGCTTCTTCAGTCCAGGGAACACCATCTTAGTTCCAGGGATGTACTGCACATAAGAGAATAGTAATTGGAATTTTACCAGGAGATCATACAAAACCAATGAATTTCATTCTACGAGTCTAAGAAACAATCATGGCTAACATATCCAGCAGATGAATGAGTAAGGCTCGAGCGGCCCAGTCGTGCCCCCAGGACGACGAAAAGCGCCGGTTCGGCCCTTTTTTCCGCCCGGCGGCCGCAGGCCGAACCCGGCGCGCTGGGGGGGGGGGGGGCGCTTGGGGGCTCCGGCGCAAGGGAAAAGCGCGGCTGGCCCACGCCGTCAGGTGAAAAGTCAAGATTTTCTTCCCCGACTCGCCTCCCACCCCCCGCGCTCTCGGCCGCCACTAGGTATATCCCAGCGCCGCCCCGCCGCCCTTCACCGGTAGATAGCCATTCCCCGCCGGAAAAATAGCAGAGGTTCGCCGCGGCAGCCCCTCCGACACCAGCTGGGCGTTTCCGGCCGCGGAGGGGCAGTTTAGCGGCGGGTGCACGTCCACCGCGCGCAAGGTGTTCGGCGATTTGCCTGCCTCGGCGATGGACTCGGATGACGAGGAAGTGCTCGCCGCGCTGCTGGAGGAGGAGGGCATCTATCCGAGATGGTCGACATTTGTGAAGACCATCAAAAACCCTGTGCCTGGAGGCAAGAACGCCTGGTTTGCGAAGATTCAGGAGGCTTGCAGGAAGGATGTCGAGCGGGCATTTGGTGTGCTCCAATCTCGATTTGCTGTTGTCCGGTACCCCGCTCAGACGTGGTCGAAAGATCAAATGTGGAAGATCATGACCTGCTGTGTCATCTTGCACAACATGATCATTGAGAGCGAGCATGAAGAGCCAGTGTTTGACACTGAACCATACCACAGGCAGGGTCCTCTTGCCCAAGTTGATCACCAGCTACCGGCAACCTGGACTGCCTACCTCAGTATGCGTCAGGAGATCCGAGACCCACAGGTGCATCATCAACAGCAGCAAGATCTGATAGAGCACCTATGGAGGCTCAAGGGTGACACCGGGCGCGGCGTGTGATGAAATATGAGTTTTTATTTGTTGAACTATATAATTTGTATTGAACTATTTGTTGTTGAACTATTTTGTTGAAGTATTTAAATTTTCTGTGATGAAATATGTGATAAAAAAATATTTATGTTGATAATTGAACGCCGAGCCATGGCGAACCACGCCGAATATGGGCCTATTCTCGCTCATATGGGCCTTTTTCGCCGAAATGGGGCTTCAAAAGTGGGCCAAAATCGGCGACTGGGGGCAACGACTGGGCGCAAAACCGCCCCCAGCGCCGAACGAATCGCCGGCTCGCCCCCAGGGGGCGATTTTATGCGTCCTGGGGGGGCCAATGGCTGGAGATGCTCTAAGAGGGAAATGATGCTCCCAATCCAGGGTTGCAAAAATCCTTTCAATGGTAGCAAGTACTACCAGGGAATCCTGGTTATTCTCCCAAGTAAAGCTCCTATTAGAAATCTAAAATTTCAATAGGACCATGCTTATTAATCCAATCATTACATAAAAAGGCCTAGTGAGAATTAAAGTTGCCAGTGTTCTTATCTTGAGAAAATCTAATAAGGTTAAAAGTCACCACCTGCAAGGGTGGGACTATCAACCAGATGCATGGCATCCTCTGAGATCAAATCAAGTTTATACAGTTCATTATTTTACAGAATGCATTTTTGGCTCAGTAAAAAGCATAAACATTGTCCCTGCTAATATGAACAGAATGAATGATAGGAAGTAATAGACAGTTTTAAAGAAATGGACATCTCTACGTAGAGGTCAAGGAGTTCCAGGTACATATACCTATAACATGGCTAAACAGAGATATCAAATAATCAGGTAAATTCAAGAGCAACTAGATTAAACTAGAAGAGCACAAAATGAAGAAATGTGTCATCAGTGTACAATGACCTCGAGAAAACTAGAAGAGCACAAAATGAAGAAATGTTTCGTCACTGTACAATGACCTCGAGAATAGAAATAGTCAACAATTTAGCTCTACGAAGCAATTATAATCAATCCTCTCAAAAGAACTTCCAAGACACTAAACTCACAACAATTCCTCAAAAAAACATTCACTCTTTAATAGGGAATGCTAGAACACTGCCCAAGTATCTGATTACAAGTGCACAGCACAAGGCAGCAGGTCTCACATACCCACAGGCCACTGATGATAAAATATAGAAGTAGACATTAACCATACCTTCTTCGGATTAAGCAGGTAGTCATACAGTGTTTTCTCCTCCCAAACCACAGCCATGCTCTTGTTGGCCGTAGAGTAAGAGTATCCAGCAGTTGTGCCAGACTGCCTCCCAAACAGACCATTCAGGTTAGGCCCTGCAGATCAGAATGACTGGCATTAACTTGGCATTTGGTTAAACAAGATTTGGCTTTGTAGAGCGGCGACACGTAGCAAACGAATTTAGTTCCAACAGTGTATCGTCAGTTCAAAACTAGTAAGTACCCTGCAGACATCACTACAGATGTTTTCTCAGACAATTACACAAAACTGAAAGCCTACAGAAGACTATAAACAAATAAGCATTGAACACATATATGTAAACACTCTTATTTCTCCTTAATGAATTGACAGTGCTCCTGCTTGTTTGTCAAAAAGAAACATAAATGCAGGCCAAACTATTGGCAAGGCTAGTCACTGAATTATAACATTGAACACACATAAATTCAATGCCGTGTCATGAATAACGGCAAAAGGTGTTCTATTAAACCATACAATTAACACCAGTAAGGACATTGCGTATTTTGAATTGTTCATTCTGTTTTACGAAATGCAACAAGACTTGAATTGTTCATTTCAAGTGCCTCTTTCAGATCACTTGCTATCGGTGGAAAATCATCATGGTCATGAATCTAATGCGTATTAGCATGTACATTGACAGAAAGGCACGCCATCCGGCAATTCATCGATCGATCCAACAACATAGCCCAGACAGACGGATTCACCCATTTCACGAATCAACCAGCCCTCGTTCGGGACCAACCAATTTCACGAACCGCACCGGGATCCAAACGCGAACAACGCGCGGGATTTACGATCAATCGATGTGATTCATCCCTCCCGGATTCCCGTCCCAAGTTGAACCACAACCCCCACGAAACAGGACCTCGCGTCAGGGCAGAACACGTACGCCGACGCCAACCGCAAAACAAATCCCGAAATGGGACTCCACGATCGGTACCGGGCTACACAAACGAGGCGCGATCGACGTCATAGGGCCAGGTCGGGGCGCTCACCTTGCTTGTGGCCGGCGCCCTTGTCGACGGTGTGGCACTGGGCGCACTTGGTCTTGAAGATCTTCTCGCCGGCCGCGGGGTTCCCGGGGGGCGCCTCCGAGAACGACGCCATCGCCGCTGCCGCTGCCGCCGCGCGGACGGTTGCCGGGCTAGGGTTGGGGATCCCTCGGCTGGAGGAACGGAACGCGATCCGGGTCGCAGGAGGCTGGAGGCGGCGGGGAATGGCGATCGGGCTCGTTCTGGTCTGTTCTGGCTCTGCCTGTTTTAAAGCGGTACCGCGAGATTACGAGAGACCGACAGCCGTTGAGGTCGAGGCCTCGAGGGGCTGCGAAGGTACCATACTACCCCTGAGGCTTCTACTATTGGCGGTGGCCAGTATTGTTCGAGGGGGCGCAATGGGCGGGGGCGACCAAAACCAAGTTTTGGGCTGATTTTGCTGGATATTTCGCCCATGTCCTCAAGGTATTTTCTTGGGCGGGGCCACTGGACCAGGATGGCGCTGCCAAAGCTCCGTCGCTAGTACCGATTCCTCATACTTCTCGCCTACAGCGCGGCGTTATTGGACAGGCCCAATACTATAGTTTTATATTTATATTTTTTATTTCCTTTTTCCAAAACATGTCTATAACTATTTCATACACATTGTACATTTTTCGTATACCTTACGGATATTTTTTATACACGTTTAACATTTTTAAAATACATAATGAATATTTTTTTAAATATACAAGTTTTGAGGTCTAATTTTTTTATACACATTGTACATTTTTCAACACATGACTGACATCTTTTCAACACTTCATCAACATCTTTGCAACAACATGCTTTGAACATTTTTTTGAGTACGTGTTAAACATTTTCTGAAACACACATTGTACGTTTTTCATATATATCTAAAACTTTTATTATATACATTTAAGATTTTTCAACACATGATTAACGTCTTTACAACCACATGCTTTGAACTTTTTTTTAAATTTTTTGTCTAACATTTTTTGAAACACGCGTTGGAACATTTTTTAATGATATGAACATTTTTTTATATTTAAAAACTACATGAAAATATTTTTTATATTGTATAGTTTTTTCACAATATGTCACGGACATATTTCTTGGAATGCCTGAACATTTTTCAAAATTTAATGTAAACTATTTTGAATGGTAAAAAATAATAAATATTCAGACATTTCTTGCATTTTATAAATATTTTTGAAATGCCACATAAAATATTTTGAAAAATGTGAACATTTTTTAAGTGTTGTAAATATATTGTTCGAAACCCATAAAAAATTTAAATATGTTTTAATGCGTGTAATTTTTTAAAATTAATGGTTGTTGACTTTTTTAAGTAATTAAGTTTTGAAATATATGCATCACAGTTTTCCAAAAATATAAACAAAAGTGAAAATAAATAAAATAAATAGAAAGAAAGAAAGAAACATAAGGGGAAAACAAACTAACTAGGAAGTTGGGTTGGCCCAATACTAGTGACTGGGAGGGCACTCCTTGAAGCGAGACCTTGTACGGTCTCGCATGAAGCGATACGTAGCTACGCCCCCACTTATAGGCAATTTCGTACATAACGCATACCCCACCGAAACTAACGTGCTGGCTAGGGTAATTGCACAATAGATGGATTCCACGCTAATACGGAAGTAGTGGGCTACACTGGATCATCATCTGGCGAATATATTTGCTTGCACAAAGTCTTCAGGTACACTAATCAACACGCGAACCCTTGAAAGTTGAAATGCAGAGCAGATGAGCCACATCACACCAGAACATGGAACCTAGCTATATCTCGTACTGCACGACGAAGAGCTAGCCCCAACTCACATCTTATTTGCTAGCTACGTACACACGAATAAAACTATATCCAAAAAAGAAAACTCAGCCGCTAGCTCGATTCCTCGACGAGGAAGAATGCATAAAATGAAAAGAAAGAAGAAACAAAGCCTAAATGATTTCATGGTCTTTCATTAGTGGCAACACATAATGTCGGTGTTGCTAAAAAGCTCAACAAAATTCGGTGGGAATTATGCCGTCAAGCCTCCCTTGTTTGAGGTATCACCCGTTACATGCCAACCGAGATGGTAAAATGATATTGGGGCATATATGAATCTAGACGACTCGCTAATTCTGCTTTTGGATTTGGATGAAGATTTTGCATGCATTAAAGTCTCCGGGTACTTGATTTCAACTCACGAAAGTTCCAAAGATGCAATTGTGATGACATCCTGATAAAGTGCAAAGCAGAGGAGCCGTGTGTCATAAGAACATGGTAGCTAGGTGTATCTCGTAGTCCATGATGTTGAGCTAGTCCTAGCCACGCGTGCTTTACCGACTACGTACAGGCAAAAAGAACCCCAAAAACGAAGCTCGATTACTCACTTCATTCTTCGGCAAGAAGAAGACACACTGGAGAAGAAAGAATATACAAGGAAAAATGATTCTTCAAGTTCATTTGATGAAACATACGTAGTTCAGAATGGCTATTGAAAAGAAAAAGAAAAATCAACTGAATGTGGCGGGAATTCTGTCGCCAAGCCTCCATTGTTCGACGTGTCACCATTTAACGCACCAGCTGGGATGATCATATGTTAGCGGGTCAAATGTGGGTATAGACAACTCATTAATTGCATTTTTCAGATTTGGTTGACGATTTTTCCATGTTTTAAGACTTGCCTGAGACACTAGAAACAGTTTGGGAACATTTGATGCACTTAACTCTAGTACAAAAGTGGTGAGCTACATGGGCTCGTCGTCTACTGAATATATTTGCATGAATTAAAGCCTTCGATACTCAATTTGAACACACGAATGCTCCAACGTTGAAATTGTGGTGACATGACAATGAAGTGCACACTAGAGAAGCCACATTTCATTAGAACGTGGAAGCTAGTTGTATCTGTGACGTTGAGACAGTCCTAGCTCACGCTCGCTTTACCAACTATGTGCATACGATAAAAATTATAGCCTAGAAAGAGAAAACTACTAGTTCTTCGACAAGAAGAACACACAACAAAGAAGAAAAGGCAAAATGATTTATTGGGGTTCATCTGAGGCAACATATATAGTAGAATGGTTATTGCAAAAAAAAAAATTGAAAACTCAACTGAATTTTGTGAGAGATGTGCCGCCAAGCCTCCCTTGTTCGAGTTGTCCCCATTAATGCACTAGATGAGACGGTCAAACGATATGAAGGAAATTATGGATACACACGACTCATCAATTGCACTTTTGAATTTGGATGGTAATATTTGTAAGTTTCCAGACTTATGTGAGACACTTGAAACAACTTTGGGACATATGAGGGAGTTAACCCTAATACATAAGTAGTGAGCTACGTTGGCTCGTCATCTACTCAATAAATTTGCACGCACAAAAGTCTTTACTCAATTTGAACACGCATATGCTCCAAACGTGCAACCGCGGCGACATCGCAATGAAGTGTTGACCAGTACTAGCTCACACCTACTTTACCAACTATGTACATGCAAGAAAAAAACTATAACCTGGTGAAAAAAACAAAATTTTAGCTCAATTCTTCTATGAGAACTATACACAGAGGATAACAAAGAAGAATAAAAGGCAAAATGATTTCTTGGGGTTCATTTGAGGCAACTGAAGGAAATATGCCCTAGAGGCAATAATAAAGTTGTTATTTTATATTTCCTTATATCATGATAAATGTTTATTATTCATGCTAGAATTGTATTAACCGGAAACTTGATACATGTGTGAATACATAGACAAAACAAAGTGTCCCTAGTATGCCTCTACTTGACTAGCTCGTTAATCAAAGATGGTTAAGTTTCCTAACCATAGACATGTGTTGTCATTTGATGAACGGGATCACATCATTAGGAGAATGATGTGATGGACAAGACCCATCCGTTAGCTTAGCATAATGATCGTTAAGTTTTATTGCTATTGCTTTCTTCATGACTTATACATATTCCTTTGACTATGAGATTATGCAACTCCCGAATACCGGAGGAACACCTTGTGTGCTATCAAACGTCACAACATAACTGGGTGATTATAAAGATGCTCTACAGGAGTCTCCGAAGGTGTTTGTTGGGTTGGCATAGATCAAGATTATGATTTGTCACTCCGAGTACCGGAGAGGTATCTCTGGGCCCTCTCGGTAATGCACATCACTATAAGCCTTGCAAGCAATGTGACTAATGATTTAGTTGCGGGATGATGCATTACAGAACGAGTAAAGAGACTTGCCGGTAACGAGATTGAACTAGGTATAAGGATACCGATGATCGAATCTCGGGCAAGTAACATACCGATGACAAAGGTGAAGGAAATATGCCCTAGAGGCAATAATAAAGTTATTATTTATTTCCTTATATCATGATAAATGTTTATTATTCATGCTAGAATTGTATTAACCGGAAACTTAGTACATGTGTGAATACATAGACAAAAATAGAGTATCACTAGTATGCCTCTACTTCACTAGCTTGTTAATCAAAGATGGTTAAGTTTCCTAGCCATAGACATGAGTTGTCATTTGATTAACGGGATCACATCATTAGAGAATGATGTGATTGACTTGACCCATCCGTTATCTTAGCACGATGATCGTTTAGTTTGTTGCTATTGCTTTATTCATGACTTATACATGTTCCTCTGACTATGAGATTATGCAACTCCTGAGTACCGGAGGAACACTTAGTGTGCTATCAAACATCACAACGTAACTGGGTGATTATAAAGATGCTCTACAGGTGTCTCCGATGGTGTTTGTTGGGTTGGCATAGATCGAGATTAGGATTTGTCACTCCGGGTTTCGGAGAGGTATCTCTGGACCCTCTCGATAATGCACATCACTATAAGCCTTGCAAGCAATGTAACTAATGAGTTATTTGCGGGATGATGCATTACGGAATGAGTAAAGAGAATTGCCGGTAACGAGATTGAACTAGGTATTGAGATACCGACGCTCGAATCTTGGGCAAGTAACATACCGATGACAAAGGGAACAACGTATGTTGTTATGCGGTTTGACTGATAAAGATCTTCGTAGAATATGTAGGAACCAATATGAGCATCCAGGTTCTGCTATTGGTTATTGACCGGAGATGAGTCTCGGTCATGTCTACATAGTTCTCGAACCCGTAGGGTCCGCACGCTTAACGTTCTGTGACGATTTGTATTATGAGTTATGTGATTTGATGACCGAAGTTTGTTCGGAGTCCCGGATGAGATCGGGGACATGACAAGGAGTCTCGAAATGGTCGAGACATAAAGATCGATATATTAGAAGGCTATATTCGGACATCGAAAAGGTTCCGAGTGATTCAGGTATTTTTCGGAGTACTGAAGAGTTACGGGAATTCGTATTGGGCCTTAATGGGCCATACGGGAAAGGAGAGAAAGGCCTCAAGGGTGGTCGCACCCCTTCCCCATGGACTAGTCCGAATTGGACTAGGGAAAGGGGCACCCCTTCCTTCCTTCTCCTTCTCCCTTCCCTTTTTCCTATTCCATGTGGGAGGTGGAATCCTACTAGGACTAGGGAGTCCTAGTAGGACTCCACACTTTGGGCGCGCCCTATGAGGGCCGGCCTCCTCCTCCCTCCATCCTTTATATACGTGGCCAGGGGGCACCCCATAGACACACAAGTTGATCATTGATTTCTTAGCCGTGTGCGGTGCCCCCCTCCACCATAATCCACCTTGGTCATATCGTCGTAGTGCTTAGGCGAAGCCCTGCACCGGTAGCTTCATCATCACCGTCATCACGCCGTCGTGCTGACGAAGCTCTCCCTCGACACTCTGCTGGATCGTGAGTTCGTGGGACGTCACCGAGCCGAACGTGTGGATATCGCGGAGGTGCCGTGCTTTCGGTGCTAGGATCGGTCGATCGTGAAGACGTACGACTACATCAACCGCACTGTCATAATGCTTCCGCTTACGGTCTACGAGGGTACGTGGACAACACTCTCCCCTCCCGTTGCTATGCATCACTGCTACCTCTTGAGCACTGCGTTGGTTTTCCCTTGAAGAGGAAAGGGTGATGCAGTAAAGCAGCGTAAGTATTTCCCTCAGTTTTTGGGAACCAAGGTATCAATCCAGTAGGCGGCCACGCACGAGTCCCTCGCACCTACACAAACAAATAAAAACCTCGCAACCAACGCAATAAAGGGGTTTTCAATCCCTTCACGGTCACTTACGAAAGTGAGATCTGATAGATATGATAAGATAATATTTTTGGTATTTTTATAATAAAGATGCAAAGTAAAATAAAAAAGGGCAATAAAATAGCTAGTGTTGGAAGATTAATATGATGGAAAATAGACCCGGGGGCCATAGGTTTCACTAGTGGCTTCTCTCAGAGCATAAGTATTACGGTGGGTGAACAAATTACTGTTGAGCAATTGATAGAATTGAGCATAGTTATGAGAATATCTAGGTATGATCATGTATATAGGCATCACGTCCGTGACAAGTAGACCGACTCCTGCCTGCATCTACTACTATTACTCCACACATCGACCGCTATCCAGCATGCATCTAGAGTATTAAGTTCATAAGAACAGAGTAACGCTTTAAGCAAGATGACATGATGTAGAGGGATAAACTCATGCAATATGAAATAAACCCCATCTTGTTATCCTCGATGGCAACAATACAATACGTGCCTTGCTGCCCCTACTGTCACTGGGAAAGGACACCGCAAGATTGAACCCAAAGCTAAGCACTTCTCCCATTGCAAGAAAGATCAATCTAGTAGGCCAAACCAAACTGATAATTCGAAGAGACTTGCAAAGATAACCAATCATACATAAAAGAATTCAGAGAAGATTCAAATATTGTTCATAGATAAACTTGATCATAAACCCACAATTCATCGGTCTCAACAAACACACCGCAAAAGAAGATTACATCGAATAGATCTCCACGAGAATCGTGGAGAACTTTGTATTGAGATCCAAAGAGAGAGAAGAAGCCATCTAGCTAATAACTATGGACCCGAAGGTCTGAGGTAAACTACTCACACATCATCGGAGAGGCTATGGTGTTGATGTAGAAGCCCTCCGTGATCAATGCCCCCTCCGGTAGGACGCCGGAAAAGGCCCCAAGATGGGATCTCACGGGTACAGAAGCTTGCGGCGGTGGAATTAGGTTTTCGTGGATGCTTCTGTTGTTTTGGGGGTACGTAGGTATATATAGGAGGAAGAAGTACGCCGGTGGAGCAACGTGGGCCCCATGAGGGTGGAGGGCGCGCCCAGGGGGGTAGGCGCGCCCCCCTACCTCGTGCCCTCCTGGTTGCTTTCTTGACGTAGGGTCCAAGTCCTCTGGATCACGTTTGTTCCAAAAATCACGTTCCCGAAGGTTTCATTCCGTTTGGACTCTGTTTGATATTCTTTTTCTGCGAAACACTGAAATAAGCAAAAAAACAGCAATTTGGGCTGGGCCTCCGGTTAATAGGTTAGTCCCAAAAATAATATAAAAGTGTATAACAAAGCCCATTAATCATCCAAAACAGAATATAATATAGCATGAAGCAATAAAAAATTATAGATACGTTGGAGACGTATCAAGCATCCCCAAGCTTAATTCCTGCTCGTCCTCGAGTAGGTAAATAATAAAAACAAAATTTTTGATGCGGAATGCTGCTTGGCATAATTTTTAATGTAACCCTCTTAATTGTGGTATGAATATTTAGATCCGAAAGATTCAAGATAAAAGTTTAATATTCAGATAAAAGTAATAATACTTCAAGCATACTAACTAAGCAATTATGTCTTCTCAAAATAACATGGCCAAAGAAAGTTCATCCCTACAAAATCATATAGTTTAGTCATGCTCCATTTTCGTCACACAAGAATGCTCTCATCATGCACAACCCCGATGACAAGCCAAGCAATTGTTTCATACTTTAGTAATCTCAAACTTTTTCAACCTTCACGCAATACATGAGCGTGAGCCATGGATATAGCACTATGGGTGGAATAGAATATAATGATGGGGGTTATGTGGAGAAGACAAAAAAGGAGAAAGTATCACATCAACGCGGCTAATCAACGGGCTATGGAGATGCCCATCGATTGATGTTAATGCGAGGAGTAGGGATTGCCATGCAACGGATGCACTAGAGCTATAAATGCATGAAAGCTCAACAAAAGAAACTAAGTGGGTGTGCATCCAACTTTCTTGCTCACGAAGACCTAGGGCATTTGAGGAAGCCCATTGTTGGAATATACAAGCCAAGTTCTATAATGAAAAATTCCCACTAGTATATGAAAGTGACAAAACAAGAGACTCTCTATCATGAAGATCATGGTGCTACTTTGAAGCACAAGTGTGGAAAAAGGATAGTAGCATTGTTCCTTTTTTTGGGGGCCTTCCTTTTTTTGGGGGCCTTCCTTTTTTTATTTGGCCTTTCTCTTCTCTATTTTTTATTGGGACAATGCTCTATGAATGATGATCATCACACTTCTATTTATTTACAACTCAATGATTACAACTCGATACTAGAACAAAGTATGACTCTATATGAATGCCTCCGGCGGTATACCGGGATAGGCAATGAACCAAGAGTGACATGCATGAAAAATTATGAACGGTGGCTTTGCCACAAATACGATGTCAACTACATGATCATGCAAAGCAATATGACAATGATGAACGTGTCATGATGAACGGAACGGTGGAAAGTTGCATGGCAATATATCTCGGAATGGCTATGGAAATGCCATAATAGGTAGGTATGGTGGCTGTTTTGAGGAAGATATAAGGAGGTTTATGTGTGATAGAGCGTATCATATCACGGGGTTTGGATGCACCGGCGAAGTTTGCACCAACTCTCAATGTGAGAAAGGGCAATGCACGGTACCGAAGAGTCTAGCAATGATGGAAGGGTAAGAGTGCGTATAATCAATGGACTCAACATTAGTCATAAAGAACTCACATACTTATTGCAAAAATCTACAAGTCATCAAAAACCAAGCACTACGCGCATGCTCCTAGGGGGATAGATTGGTAGGAAAAGACCATTGCTCGTCCCCGACCGCCACTCATAAGGAAGACAATCAAAGAACACCTCATGTTTCAAATTTGTTACATAACGTTTACCATACGTGCATGCTACGGGACTTGCAAACTTCAACACAAGTATTTCTCAATTCCACAACTACTCAACTAGCACAACTTTAATATCACTACCTCCATATCTCAAAACAATCATCAAGCATCAAACTTCTCTTAGTATTCAACACACTTATAAGAAAGTTTTTTACTAGTCTTGAATACCTAACATATTAGGATTAATTTCCCAATTTAAGCAAATTACCATGCTGTTTAAGACTCTCAAATAATATAAGTGAAGCATGAGAGAATAATAGTTTCTATAAAACAAAACCACCGCCGTGCTCTAAAATATATAAGTGAAGCACTAGAGCAAAAACTATATAGCTCAAAAGATATAAGCGAAGCGCATAGAGTATTCTAATAAATTCCGAATCATATGTGTCTCTCTCAAAAGGTGTGTACAGCAAAGATGATTGTGGTAAACTAACAAATAAAGACTCAAATCATACAAGACGCTCCAAGCAAAACACATATCATGTGGTGAATAAAAATATAGCTCCAAGTAAAGTTACCGATGGAAGTAGACGAAAGAGGGGATGCCTTCCGGGGCATGCCCAAGATTTGGCTTTTTGGTGTACTTAGATTATCTTGGGGTTCCATGGGCATCCCCAAGCTTAGGCTCTTGCCACTCCTTGTTCCATAATCCATCAAATCTTTTACCCAAAACTTGAAAACTTCACAACACAAAACTTAACAGAAAATCTCGTGATCTCCGTTAGCGAAAGAAAACAAGACACCACCTCAAGGTACTGTAATGAACTCATTCTTTATTTATATTGGTGTTAAACCTACTGTATTCCAACTTATCTATGGTTTATAAACTATTTTACTAGCCATAGATTCATTAAAATAAGCAAACAACACACGAAAAACAGAATCTGTCAAAAACAGAACAGTCTGTAGTAATCCGTAACTAACGCAAACTTCTGGAACTCTAAAAATTCAGCCAAAATAGGACGACCTAAATAATTTGTTTATTGATCTGCTGCAATTATAATCAATATCATATCACGTTCTGGTAATTTTTAACAATTGTTTTCGTGAACAGAAAGTTTCTGGAATTTTCAGCAAGATCAAATAACTATCATCCAAGAAGATCCTATATGTTTAACTTGGCACAAACACTAATTAAAACATAAAAACAAATCTAACCAGAGGCTAGATCAAAGATTTATTCCTAAACAGAAGCAAAAAGCAAAAAACTAAAAATAAAATTGGGTTGCCTCCCAACAAGCGCTTTTCTTTAAAGCCTTTTAGCTAGGCATAGATAATTTTAATGATGCTCACATGAAAGACAAGAATTGAAGCGCAAAGAGAGCATCATAAAACACGTGCATCTAAGTCTAACATACCTCCTATGCATAGGCATCTTATAGGCAAACAAATTATCATAGCAAGCAAAAACTAGCATATGCAAGGAAGCGGAAAGAAACAATAGCAATCTCAACATGACGAGAGGTAATTTAGTAACATGAAAATTCCTACAACCATATTTTCCTCTCTCATAATAATTACATTTAGGATCAAAAGAAAATTCAACAATATATCTATCACATAAAATTTTTTCTCTACATGATCCACATGCATGCAAAGTTGACACTCTTCCAAAATAGTGGGATTATCATTAACTAAAGTCATGACCTCTCCAAACCCACTTTTATCGAAAATACCATAAGATTGAACATTCTCCAAATATGTGGGATCTAAAGTTGACACTCTTCCAAACCCACTTTCATTATTGCAAACATTATTATCAATCTCATATTTATCATGGGGCTTAAATAAATTTTCAGGATCATAAGAAGAATCACCCCAATCATGATCATTGCAACAAGTAGTAGACATAGCGAAACTAGCATCCCCAAGCTTAGGGTTTTGCATACTTTTAGCACAATTGAAGTCAATAGAATTTATAGTAAAATCATTGCAATCATGCTTTTTATTCAAAGATCCATCGTGAATCGCTTCATAAAGTACTTTATCACAATTTCAGATTCACTAATTTCAAGCAAAACCTCATAAAGATAATCTAGTGCATTCAATTCACTAGCAATAGGTTCATCATAATTGGATCTCTTAAAGAGATTAGCAAGTGGATGAGGATCCATAAACTTTTAGCAAGCGAAGATGCAAGCAAAAAGAAGGTACATGGGAACACAAGCAAACAAAAGATCGAACGGAAGAAGGGCGAATAAAACGGCAAAGGTGAAGTGGGGGGAGAGGAAAACGAGAGGCAAATGGCAAATAATGTAATGCGAGGGATAAGGGTTTGTGATGGGTACTTGGTGTGTCTTGACTTGACTTGACTTGGCGCGAATCTCCCCGGCAACGGCACCAGAAATCCTTCTTGCTACCTCTTGAGCACTGCGTTGGTTTTCCCTTGAAGAGGAAAGGGTGATGCAGTAAAGAAGCATAAGTATTTCCCTCAGTTTTTGAGAACCAAGGTATCAATCCAGTAGGAGGCCACGCACGAGTCCCTCGCACCTACACAAACAAATAAAAACCTCGCAACCAACGCAATAAAGGGGTTGTCAATCCCTTCACGGTCACTTACGAAAGTGAGATCTGATAGATATGATAAGATAATATTTTTGGTATTTTTATAATAAAGATGCAAAGTAAAATAAAAGGCAATAAAAATAGATAAGTGTTGGAAGATTAATATGATAGAAAATAGACCCGGGTGCCATAGGTTTCACTAGTGGCTTCTCTCGAGAGCATAAGTATTACGGTGGGTGAACAAATTACTGTTGAGCAATTGATAGAATTGAGCATAGTTATGAGAATATCTAGGTATGATCATGTATATAGGCATCACGTCCGTGACAAGTAGACCGACTCCTGCCTGCATCTACTACTATTACTCCACACATCGACCGCTATCCAGCATGCATCTAGAGTATTAAGTTCATAAGAACAGAGTAACGCTTTAAGCAAGATGACATGATGTAGAGGGATAAACTCATGCAATATGAAATAAACCCCATCTTGTTATCCTCGATGGCAACAATACAATACGTGCCTTGCTACCCCTGCTGTCACTGGGAAAGGACACCGCAAGATTGAACCCAAAGCTAAGCACTTCTCCCATTGCAAGAAAGATCAATCTAGTAGGCCAAACCAAACTGATAATTCGAAGAGACTTGCAAAGATAACCAATCATACATAAAAGAATTCAGAGAAGATTCAAATATTGTTCATAGATAAACTTGATCATAAACCCACAATTCATCGCTCTCAACAAATACACCGCAAAAGAAGATTACATCGAATAGATCTCCACGAGAATCGTGGAGAACTTTGTATTGAGATCCAAAGAGAGAGAAGAAGCCATCTAGCTAATAATTATGGACCCGAAGGTCTGAGGTAAACTACTCACACATCATTGGAGAGGCTATGGTGTTGATGTAGAAGCCCTCCGTGATCAATGCCCCCTCCGGCAGGACGCCGAAAAAGGCCCCGAGATGGGATCTCACGGGTACAGAAGGTTGCGGCGGTGGAATTAGGTTTTCGTGGATGCTTCTGTTGGTTTGGGGGTACGTAGGTATATATAGGAGGAAGAAGTACGTCGGTGGAGCAACGTGGGCCCCACGAGGGTGAAGGGCGCGCCCAGGGGGTAGGCGTGCCCCCCTACCTCGTGCCCTCCTGGTTGCTTTCTTGACGTAGGGTCCAAGTCCTCTGGATCACGTTTGTTCCGAAATCATGTTCCCGAAGGTTTCATTCCGTTTGGACTCCGTTTGATATTCTTTTTCTGCGAAACACTGAAATAGGCAAAAAATAACAATTTGGTTTGGGCCTCCGGTTAATAGGTTAGTCCCAAAAATAATATAGAAGTGTATAACAAAGCCCATTAATCATCCAAAACAGAATATAATATAGCATGAAGCAATCAAAAATTATAGATATGTTGGAGACGTATCAATCACCATGATCTTGCGTGTGCGTAGGAATTTTTTTGAAATTACTACGTTCCCGAACAGTGGCATCAGAGCCAGGTCTATGCGTAGATATGCACGAGTAGAACACAAGTGAGTTGTGGGCGATACTAGTCATACTGCTTACCAGCATGTCATACTTTGATTCGGCGGTATTGTTGGATGAAGCAGCCCGGACCGACATTACGCGTACGCTTACGCGAGACTGGTTCTACCGACGTGCTTCGCACACAGGTGGCTGGCGGGTGTCAGTTTCTCCAACTTTAGTTGAATCGAGTGTGGCTACGCCCGGTCCTTGTTGAAGGTTAAAACAACACATACTTGACGAAATATCGTTGTGGTTTTGATGCATAGGTAATAACGGTTCTTGCTCAGCCCGTAGCAGCCACGTAAAACTTGCAACAACAAAGTAGAGGACGTCTAACTTGTTTTTGCAGGGCATGTTGTGATGTGATATGGTCAAGACATGATGCTAAATTTTATTGTATGAGATGATCATGTTTTGTAACGGAGTTATCGGTAACTGGGAGGAGCCATATGGTTGTCGCTTTATTGTATGAAATGCAATCGTCATGTAATTGCTTTACTTTATCACTAAGCGGCAGCGATAGTCGTAGAAGCAATAGTTGGCGAGATGACAACGATGCTACAATGGAGATCAAGGTGTCGCGCCGGTGACGATGGTGATCATGACGGTGCTTTGGAGATGGATATCAAAGGCACAAGATGATGATGGCCATATCATATCACTTATATTGATTGCATGTGATGTTTATCCTTTATGCATCTTATTTTGCTTAGTTCGACGGTAGCATTATAAGATGATCTCTCACTAAATTTCAAGGTACAAGTGTTCTCCCTGAGTATGCACCGTTGCGAAAGTTCGTCGTGCCGAGACACCAGGTGATGATCGGGTGTGATAAGCTCTACGTTCACATACAACGGGTGCAAGCCAGTTTTGCACACGCAGAATACTCATGTTAAACTTGACGAGCCTAGCATATGTAGATATGGCCTCGGAACACTGAGACCGAAAGGTCGAGCGTGAATCATATAGTAGATTTTATCAACATAGTGATGTTCACCATTGAAAACTACTCCATCTCACGTGATGATCGGACATGGTTTAGTTGATATGGATCACGTGATCACTTAGATGATTAGAGGGATGTCTATCTAAGTGGGAGTTCTTAAGTAATATGATTAATTGAACTTTAATTTATCATGAACTTAGTCCTGGTAGTATTAGCATATCTATGTTGTAGATGAATAGCTCGCGATGTAGCTCCCCGTTTATTTTTGATATGTTCCTAGAGAAAAACTATGTTGAAAAATGTTAGTAGCAATGATGCGGACTAGGTCCGTGATCTGAGGATTATCCTCATTGCTGCATAGAAGAATTATGTCCTTGATGCACCGCTAGGTGACAGACCTATTGCAAGAGCAGATGCACACGTTATGAACGTTTGACAAAGCTCGGTATGATGACTACTTAATAGTTTAGTGCACCATGCTTTACGGCTTAGAACCGGGACTTCAAAAATGTTTTGAAATGTCATGAAGCATATGAGATGTTCCAAGAGCTGAAATTGGTATTTCAGACTCATGCCCGAGTCGAGAGGTATGAGACCTCTGACAAGTACTTTGCCTACAAGATGGAGGAGAATAGCTCAACCAGTAAGCATGTGCTCAGAATGTCTGAGTACTACAATCGCTTGAATCAAGTGGGAGTTAATCTTCCAGATAAGATAGTGATTGACAGAGTTCTCTAGTCACTATCACCAAGTTACTGGAACTTCGTGATGAACTATAATATGCAAGGGATGACGAAAACAATTCCCCGAGCTCTTCGCGATGCTGAAATCGGCGAAGGTAGAAATCAAGAAAAACATCAAGTGTTGATGGTTGAAAAGACCACTAGTTTCAAGTAAAAGGGCAAGGGAAAGAAAGGGAACTTCAAGAAGAATGGAAAGCAAGTTGCCACTCCCATGAAGAAGCCCAAAGCTAGACCCAAGCCTGAAACTAAGTGCTTCTACTACAAAGGAAATGGTCACTGGAAGTGGAACTGCCCTAGATACTTGGCGGATAAGAAGTATGGCAAAGTGAACAAAGGTATATTTGATATACATGTTATTCATGTGTACTTTACTAGTGTTTATAGCAACCCCTCGGTATTTGATACTGGTTCAGTTACTAAAGAGTAGTAACTCGAAACGGGAGTTGCAAAATGAACAGAAACTAGTTGAGGGCGAAGTGACGATGTGTGTTGGAAGTGATTCCAAGGTTGATAAGATCATCATCGCACACTCCCTATACCTTCGGGATTGGTGTTGGACCTAAATAAATGTTATTTGGTGTTTACGTTGAGCATGAATATGATTTTATCATGTTTATTGCGATATGGTTATTCATTTAAGTCAGAGAATAATTGTTGTTCTGTTTACATGAATAAAACCTTCTATGGTCATACATCCAATGTAAATGGTTTACTAAATCTCGATCGTAATAATACACATATTCATAATAGTGATGCCAAAAGATGCAAAGTTAATAATGATAGTGCAACATATTTGTGGCACTGCCGTTTAGGTCATATTGGTGTAAAGCGCATGAAGAAACTCCATGCTGATGGGCAAGATGACTAAGGCTCCGTTCTCCGGAACAATGGAGCGAGCAACAGACTTGATGGAAATAATACATACTGATGTATGCGCTCCGATGAGTGTTGAGGCTCGCGGCGGGTATCCTTATTTTCTGACCTTCACAGATGATTTGAGCAGATATGGGTATATCTACTTGATGAAACATAAGTCTGAAACATTTGAAAAGTTCAAAGAATTTAAGAGTGAAGTGGAAAATCATCGTAACAAGAAAATAAAGTTTCTATGATCTGATCGTGGAGACGAATATTTGAGTTACGAGTTTGGTCTTCATTAGAAACAGTGTGGAATAGTTTTGCAAACTCACGCCACCTGGAACACCACAACATAATGGTGTGTCCGAACATCGTAATCGTACTTTATTAGATAAGGTGCGATCTATGATGTCTCTTACCGATTTACCACTATCGTTTTGGGATTGTGCATTAGAGACAGCTGCATTCACGTTAAATAGGGCATCATCTAAATCCGTTGAGACGACACCATATGAACTGTGGTTTGGCAAGAAACCTAAGCTGTCGTTTCTTAAAGTTTGGGGTTGCGATGCTTATGTCAAAAAGTTTCAACCTGATAAGCTCGAACCCAAATCGGAGAAACGCGTCTTCATAGGATACCCAAAGGAAACTATTGGGTACACCTTCTATCACAGATCCAAAGGCAAGATATTCGTTGGTAAGAATGGATCCTTTCTAGAGAAGAAGTTTCTCTCGAAAGAAGTGAGTGGGAGGAAAGTAGAACTTTATGAGGTAATTGTACCTGCTCCCGAATTGGAAAGTAGTTCATCACAGAAATCAGTTCCAGTGATTCCTACACTAATTAGTGAGGAAGTTAATGATAGTGATCATGAAACTTCATAACAAGTTACTACCGAACCTCGTAGGTCAACTAGAGTACGTTCCGCACCAGAGTGGTACGGTAATCCTATTCTGGAGTTCATGTTACTTGACCATGACGAACCTACAAACTATGAGGAAGCGATGATGAGCCCAGATTCCGCGAAATGGCTTGAGGCCATGAAATCTGAGATGGGATCCATGTATGAGAACAAAGTGTGGACTTTGGTTGACTTGCCTGTTGATCAGCAAGCCATAGAAAATAAATGGATCTTCAAGAGGAAGACGGATGCTGATAGTAGTGTTACTATCTACAAATCTAGACTTGCCAAAAAAAGGTTTTTGACAAAGTTCAAGGTGTTGACTACGATGAGATTTTCTCACTCGTAGCGATGCTTAAGTCTGTCCGAATCATGTTAGCAAATTGCCACATTTTATGAAATCTGGCAAATGGATGTCAAAACTACATTCCTTAATGGATTTATTAAAAAAGAGTTGTATATGATGCAACCAAAATGGTTTTGTCAATCCTAAAGGTGCTAACAAAATGTGCAAGCTCCAGCGATCCATCTATGGACTGGTGCAAGCATCTCGGAGTTGGAATATACGCTTTGATGAGTTGATCAAAGCATATAGTTTTGTATAGACTTGCGGTGAAGCCTGTATTCACAAGAAAGTGAGTGGGAGCGCTACAACTTTTCTGATAAGTATATGTGTATAACATATTGTTGATCGGAAATGATGTAGAATTTTTCTGGAAAGCATAAAGGAGTGTTTGAAAGGAGTTTTTCAAAGAAAGACATCGGTGAAGTTGCTTACATATTGAGCATCAAAATCTATAGAGATAAATCAAGACGCTTGATAAGTTTTTTCAACGAATACATACCTTGACAAGATTTTGAAGTAGTTCAAAATGGAATAGTCAGAGATGGAGTTCTTGCCTATATTGCAAGGTGTGAAGTTGAGTAAGACTCAAAACCCGACCACGGCAGAAAATAGAAAGAGAATGAAAAGTCATTCCCTATGCCTCAGTCATAGGTTCTATAAAGTATGCTATGATGTGTACCAGACCTATTGTGTACCTCACCATGAGTTTGGCAAGAGGGTACAATAGTGATCCAGGAGTAGATCACAGGACAGCGGTCAAAATTATCCTTAGGGAATAAGGAAATGTTTCTCGGTTATGGAGTTGACAAAGAGTTCGTCGTAAAGAGTTACATCGATGCAAGCTTTGACACCGATCTGGATGACTCTAAGTCTGGATCTAGATACATATTGAAAGTGGGAGCAAATAGCTAGAGTAGCTCCGTGCAGAGCACTATAGACATAGAAAATTGCAAAATACATACGGATCTGAATGTGGCAGACCCGTTGACTAAACTTCTCTCACAAGCAAAACATGATCACACCTTAGTACTCTTTGGGTGTTAATCACATGGTGATGTGAACTATTGGTGTTAAATCACATGGCGATGTGAACTAGATTATTGACTCTAGTGCAAGTGGGAGACTGAAGGAAATATGTCCTAGAGGCAATAATAAAGTTGTTATTTTATATTTCCTTGTATAATGATAAATGTTTATTATTCATCCTAGAATTGTATTAACCGGAAACTTGATACATGTGTGAATACATAGACAAAACAAAGTGTCCCTAGTATGCCTCTACTTGACTAGCTCGTTAATCAAAGATGGTTAAGTTTCCTTACCATAGACATGTGTTGTCGTTTGATGAATGGGATCACATCATTAGGAGAATGATGTGATGTACAAGACCCATCCGTTAGCTTAGCCTAATGATCGTTAAGTTTTATTGCTATTGCTTTCTTCATGACTTATACATATTCCTTTGACTATGAGATTATGCAACTCCCGAATACCGGAGGAACACCTTGTGTGCTATCAAACGTCACAACGTAACTGGGTGATTATAAAGATGCTCTACAGGTGTCTCCGAAGGTGTTTGTTGGGTTGGCATAGATCGAGATTAGGATTTGTCACTCCGAGTATCGGAGAGGTATCTCTGGCCCTCTCGGTAATACACATCACTATAAGCCTTGCAAGCAATGTGAGAGTTATTTGCGATATGATGCATTACAAAACGAGTAAAGAGACTTGCCGGTAACGAGATTGAACTAGGTATAAGGATACCGACGATCGAATCTCGGGCAAGTAACATACCGATGACAAAGGGAATGACGTATGTTGTCATTGCGGTTTGACCGATAAAGATCTTCGTAGAATATGTAGGAACCAATATGAGCATCCAGGTTCCGCTATTGGTTATTGACCGGAGATGTGTCTCGGTCATGTCTACATAGTTCTTGAACCCGTAGGGTCCGCACGCTTAACGTTCGATGACGATTTGTATTATGAGTTATGTGTTTTGGTGACCGAAGTTTGTTCGGAGTCCTGGATGAGATCACGGACATGACGAGGAGTCTCGAAATGCTCGAGAGGTAAATATTGATATATTGGAAGGTAGTATTCGGACACCGGAAGGGTTCCGGAGTGTATCGGGTACATACTGGAGTACCGGAGGGGTTACCGGAACCCCCCGGGGAAAGATATGGGCCATATGGGCCATAGGAGGGAGGCTAACCGGCCCACAAGGGGCTGGTGCGCCCCCCACAAGGGAGGAGGCCAAATTGCATTAGGGAAGGGGGCGCCACCCCCCTTTCCTTCTCCTACTCCCTCTCCTTTGCCCCTTCCCCCCTCCATGAGAAGGAAAAGAAGGGACGGCCGACTCCTACTAGGACTGGGAGTCCTAGTAAGACTCCCCCCTTATGGCGCCCCCCCTAGGGCCGGCCTCCTCCCTCTCCTTCCTTTATATACGTGGGCAGGGCGCCCCTTGGAGACACAAGAATTGTTCCAAGCCGTGTGCGGCGTCTCTCTCTACAGTTTGCTCCTCCGGTCATAGCGTCGTAGTGCTTAGGCGAAGCCCTGCGCGGATCACATCACCATCACCATCACCACGCCGTCGTGCTGGCGAAACTCTCCCTCGACCCTCTACTGGATCAAGAGTTCGAGGGACGTCATCGATTTGAACGTGTGCAGAACTCGGAAGTGTCGTACGTCCGGTACTAAGATCGGTTGGATCATGAAGACGTTCGACTACATCAACCGCGCTAACCTAACGCTTCCGCTTTCGGTCTACGAGGGTACGTGGACACACTCTCCCCTTCTTGTTGCTATGCATCTCCTAGATAGATCTTGCGTGATGATAGGAATTTTTTTGAAATTGCATGCTACGTTCCCCAACAGCAACATATATAGTAAAGGGTGGATATTGCCAAAAAAACTCAACCAAATTTGGCGGGAACTATGCCACTAGGCCTCCCTTGATTGTGGTGTCGCCATTTAATGCGCCAGATAGGATGACCAAACAATATTGAGGCACATGTGGATATAGATGACTCATTGATTTCACTTCTGGATTTGGATGACAATTTTTTAAAGTTTCAAGAATTATGAGGGATACTCAAAACCGTTGGGGACATATGATGCACTTAACTCTAATACAAAAGTAGCGAGCTACATTGGCTCATCATATACCAACTATATTTGCATGCGTGAAAGTCTTCGGGTACTCGATTATAACACACTGATAATCCCCAAGTACAGGGAATTGTTGCAACACTTCCCAATGTGAAGCTGGAAGTATGGAATGTCGATATCTCAAATGAGCTAAATGTAGGAATTCTATCTCTCGGGTTCTATCTGCCAATGGTACATCAAACGTTTGCTTTATCTAGACTCTCTAGTAGAAGATAATTTATAGTTATAAAGGAGGAAGTGTGCAAGATTACAAGGTGCAAGTAAATGAAAGTTAGGTACTGAAACTTAAGGTTGCAGTAAAGTAAAAGAAAGCGAGTGTGGAAGTAGTGGTGGTAGGTGTCGCTATATTGTTCCTAGGCCATTAGTTGTGATAGTATAAACGATAATCATGCTTTGCAGTTTTACATGTGGAAGAGGCCTATGCTAACATGCTGTAAAATTTATTGACTAACGTGTTCTTATGATTGAAACACTTAGTAAGCATCCACAAATCCTAGAATCTATTATGGTTAACTTAACCATAGCATTAAGTTTATGGGTCCTCTTTCTCACGTATGCTTTGACTTCTGTACTCTGGTACGGTTATATATGTCATTCCGTCCACCCTATGTATAACCTCATCTCACCATATTTAATTATTATTTTTAGTGGAAGAACAACTTATAGTTACTTTGGAACAGAATTCCAATACGTAGCCAACAACTCACACAAGCACAAAGGCACATCTGCTATCAATTCCTGGTCTCCCCATCGCTTAGTAAGGGCTGCTGGTGCCATAAGAGTATCTACAACCGGAAGCCTCAAACCATCCCTCATACGCCCGTGGACACGTCCGGTCAGTGACCGGTCAGAAGAGAGAAGAAGAAATGTGACCCAACCGGACCCCTCATATCATCCCTATACGCCCGGGCTGTCCCCAAATCCTCATATCCATCTCAAATATGAAGAGGATACGAGGGCTCGCGGACGCGCCCGGGCGAGCTCGGGCATTCCGCCATGTAGGACGCGGCCCTATCCCGGACCACCTTTTCTCTTTCTTTATGCATTCTTTTATTTCTCTCTCTTCATCTCCATTAATCATGTGCAAGTGACCGGACATATGAGAAGAAAAATAAGATTAAATAGCCTCTCCATGGTGACCAAGGCATCGAATTATAGACATTAACATTAACATGCTCTAACAGTCTAACCATGCATTAACATTAACTAGTCTCTGCTCGTACCCTACTTCTTACTGTCAGATTACTTCCCATGATAGTACTAGTTTTTTTAGTTAGTTAAATTTATGGTCAAAATTAATCCAACTATCATGGGAAGTAATCTGATAGTAAGAAGTAGGGGTACGAGCAGTGACTAGTTCTAGCTACGGGGAATGTGTGACACAGGGATTTACGAGTTTGGGCCCCTCTCGGAAGACGTAACAACCCTACGTCTCGAGCTTTGGAGTTTTGTTCTTCTTCTTGTGTATGAGGATTATAATGGATGCTAACCCCAGTCTAAGTCCTACGGGGTGGCTTAAATAGAGTGCGCCGACCCTTCATCTTGCTACGTTAGGGCATCTTCAATGGCAACTCGCAAAATTTCTCCCGCATCCGTCCACGGACAGGGGGGGGGGGGGGCTAGTCCACGGACATGGATGCGGGAGGACGCCATCCAACCGTAGCAGCATACATTTCATACTCTTTTCCAACAAACCGGATGAATTCTTGCAAACAAGGCCGGATTTCATATAAACATGACGGATTTCATACAAATCAGACGAAAACAGTTACATTTTGGACATATTTTCAACTAAAAGGTAAAACTATGTGCACCTACGGTCGCCCGAAGCTCCACTCCAACCACATGGATACACTACACTAGTCTACGCCCGACCGCGCTTGTCTTCCCCATGTTCGGCAGCCCGCTAACCGGACTGCTGGGAGCCTCGGAGGCATATTTTTCCCCGTATCTTCCCTATGTCCAGCTGTGCCGCTCATCAGAGGGGCAAAGAGGGTGCTTCACCTAGAGGGGAAGGGTGCTTCCGTGGAGCTCATGCGGGTGCCTAGGATGGTCTGAGATAAAGGAGAACCGGCCAGGTCTCCGGCGGTGGCCTCCATGGGATACAAGCGCCGACGGCCTCCCGTGTTCTACTTCTCCTCGATGATGGCGGCGGGCGCGAACGTGCTGGACACCACCTCGTCAACATCCGCGCAGCTGGTTTCTTTCTCTGCATGCATGGCGCGGCGACGCGTGCGTCGACGGCGGATGAAGCGGTCGCAGGCACTGGATGCGGCGATGCCTATGTTGCCGTGCTCCCCGCCGTGCCAGCATGGAGCAACTCACCACTCCTCCTCGAGCTGGCCTAGAGTGACGAGTTGCTGAACCACGTGCCTATTTGGGGCCGCGGCAACTGGCTCTGTTGGGCTTGGCGAGGGAGATGGAGCAGCGAGCTGCCTCACTCGTATCCGGCAGGCCACCCAGCCGACTTGTATGTCGGAGAACTGCTCTTCGGAAGCCACCAGAAGAGTGGAGAAAATGGTGAAGGAGGAGATGGGGGAGCGGCGGAGGGGTGTGATTCTTGCCCGGCGTCTGGCCTCGTTTAAATAGAGGGCGGATGGGGGGAGCTCGGCCGGCGTTGCATTTAATGTCGGGCCGATCATGAACGGACATGTGGCCGAAGTAGGTTTCTCGGCTTCCATGTCGGTTTAAGGGAGGCATTTGAATGCAGCGAGGAGGCATGTTGAGCCGGGTGTGCAGCGGGCAGCGCCCTCGGCCAGCGCATCGCTTTAATGGTGGAGGCAGTGAGAGGTCGCTTCCACCCTGAGCTGCCTTCAATGTGGAGCGGTGCGCTCTACAGCGACATGAATGCAGGTAGGTGGCGCGGGCGGGAAGCGCGCGCGGGAGGAGGAGGGGTTTTTGTGGACCAGGGCTATCAGTAACGGGCTTGAGATCAGTCCGGAGTCCCGCATGTCTCTGGTTTGCGAAAGAAATCGCGTCCGGACCGTCTTGTGGACCAATACAAGACCGCATTGGATGGCTTCTGCGGTCCGGACAGAGCGATCCGGACGGTTACGGGAGGTTTGAGGGTCCGCGTTGGAGATTCCCTTACAGAGGGAGTTGACGATTCAGGTTTATTACAGGCGTTACATGTGGTAACTAACGTATTAATTGCTAATAACACATAATGACGTGCGCCTTCAGACGTTTCCGATTCCATGCTTGCTGTGCCTACCCATGCCGGGACGGCGGCCCCAGATGGCGGTCCACATGCATGGTTGCTCTTCGACAGGCATCATTGCGGGTGGTGGTGGCTCTCCTCCCGGGTTGTGTGGGCAACAGGAGGTGTTGCGGCGGGTCGCTCGGGCGTGTCGTCTCTCTCTCGTAGTGGTGGCGCCCTAATCCGGATCTAGGGATCTGAGAACGTCGCGCTCCTCCTGGTGGCATGGGTGAGTTGCCAAGCAATAGCTCCGTGCCTTGGCGCCAATGACGGCAACACCCGTGGGTGGCGCGCTCTTCTTGAAGACGTTGTTGTGGTCATTCTCTCTGTGCCAGGACTCCGTAGCGTGGGGGTGTTTAGTTCTTCCTGTGCTCGGTGCTGGTAGCGTACTCGCGTGTGTTCTGCTTGTGCCGTGTTGTACGAGGGCCACCTCACTATCTCGTATCATTCGGTCATGTATTTGTTTGTATGCTGTTGTATATATAAAGGGAGGTATGAGACCCAACGATATGATGCCCAAGATCTTTGACCTTTCTACAAGAAAAAACTGCTCTGTGAAGAAGGCCTTGCACAATAACTTCTGGGTTTCTAAGGTGAATATTAGTGGGAACCTCACTGTCAGCCACATATCCGAGTTCGCCAACCTTTGGGGAAAGCTCTCGCTTGTCAATCTCAACCCGGAGGAGACCGATTCAATTACCTGGAAGCTCACCAATGATGGCCAATATTCAGCAGCGTCGGCTTATAATGCATAATTCCTTGGGCTAGTGGACACGGACATGCCTATGTTAGTGTGGCAAAATTGGGCTCCTCCCAAATGCAATTTTTTTGCTTGGTTGGTTATCAACAATAGAGTTTGGACGACTGACGGGCTTCAGTGAAGGGGTTGGCCAAATTGTAACCTTTGTCCTCTTTGCAAGCAAACTCCGGAATCAGCGGCACACCTTCTTTTCCAATGCCGCTAGACCATCCGTGTCTGGGGAATGATTAAGTCTTGGCTCGACTTACACAATGTATATCGAGCGGACTGGGGTGGATTGACTTCGGTCAAGGAGTGGTGGCGCGTCAATGCTTCTGGGACCTCACGACCACGAAGGGCGCTGACTTCTAATATGCTACTGATTTCTTGGGAAATATGAAAAGAGCGAAATGCATGTGTGTTCCTTAACAACACAGTTTCAGTGGGTGTGCTTGTTGCTCGAATCAAAGAGGAAGCCTCATGGTGGTGCCGTGCGGGGACGAAATATTTGTGTAATGTAATGCCGCGAGAGTGAGGATGTAACTCGGCCAATGGCCTCGACTCTAAAACCTTTTTCTTATTCAATGAAAATGGTAAGTCTTTTACCTTGTTTCGAAAAAAAAAAGACTGTTTAAAACGAGACAACGCCAATGGAAGGAAGGCGGAGAAATCCTAATCGCCAGCCGCGAGAGGAGGCGAGTGAGCATAGTATTTCAGATAAACGAACACTGACAAGAACACGGTTGCAAATGCGTTTGTAGCACGTGCCGCATCTGAACACACGGAGAGAGGAATCCGTCCATCACTTCGGTCTACTATCAAGTCAAGCTGAGTAATTTATGAGGTGGAGCCAGGTTTGACTTAGCTTAAGGCCCAGGCGTCCAGCAAAGCAACGATGGTAATATTATAATATAGTCATGATGACATGTATAGACTATAATTTGGTCATGATACGTACCTGCATATGCAGCTTCCTATATGCAACAAAAGGAAACACGCTTCAGCCACAGAGGTTTCCATATAAATACCGATCGAGACACAATCAGGCCACCCACTACCAACTAGAGGCCACTGCGAAGTCCAAACAACCTTCAAATCCAAAACAAAAGCTGAAAGGTTAAACATCCTATTCTTCTTCACTTCTCTCCTCCTCCTCCTCTTCTTCTTCTTAGGCCTAGAAAACTCTGATCGTGGGATATGTCTAGAAAGGATATTGGGGATTTTCCCGACAGATAAGCAAGCCCCCAAGTAGTGATTACGACGACGCTGTAATCACTGCCATATTGTACGGCGCGTGTACTGATACTACTGATCCCATGCATGCCCATAACCGTTTTTTCTTAAAACATGTAGGAGGAGTACGTATTTTGTTGGGATTCACCCACAGGATCAAGTTTTTTTAGCGTGCGTGTCCGTCTACGTTGATATGATCGGTCATGTGGGCGAATCCCAACATATTTCATTAGGCAAATTTTAGTTAGCGGCTGCATCCCAGGCTTGTTTTCTGGGAGCCGATCCTGGTGCAGATTTCTGCCTCCGTAGCTCTCCTTTCCCGCGCGCGCCCCGACGCCTCCTCCAGCTTCAGCTCCTGCTCAAACCATTATTAATCCACCTCTCTAACGCACGCGCATGCAGGTCGTTCGTCGCGCCAGCTTCATGCAAGGGCAAGGGCAATTAGCAGGCCGTGGACTGGTGGCGCAGGCGCCGTACGGATGGTTCCGGCGCGGCACCAGCCGAAGGAGCTGCAGCCTTGCTCTGCGGTACAGTGAGCAACATATAGTTGGAAGCATCCGCGACGACAACGCGATGCGCAGCAACGGTGGGACATCCAGATACCAGTCGGCGCTGTACCGCGTGCAGCTTCAAGACGCCGGAGCCGGAGGCACTAGCGCAAGGACGGTGCTGGTCAAGAAGCTGTCCCAGAACGAGAACGAGTCGACGGCACGGGGCCTCGTCGATCTCGACGGCCGGTGCCAGTCGGAGGTGAACCTGCTGGGCGGCATCCGTCACGACAACATCATCAACCTCGTGGGTTCCATCTGGAGGGACACCTTCATCCTGCTCGTCTACGACCACATGGACAACGGCAGCCTCCACCAGTGGCTGCACCCGGGCCCCGTGCCCCTCCCCCTGCCGGAGGCCGAGCGGCGGCAGACGGCGACGTCGCAGTTAGACTGGCCGACGAGGCGGTCCATCGCCATCGGCGTGGCCAGAGGGCTCTGCTACCTGCACCACGGACGCAGCAACTACCACATCGTTCACCACAACATCAACTCTACCAGCATCCTGCTCGACCGTGACCTCAGGCCCAAGATCGCAGGCTTCGGCCTGGCACGGGTCAACCTCGCAGGGCTGGACCACCCGGTGCCTGCCTCGGAGCTCACTGCTGCCAACATATTCGGCTACACGGCTCCAGAGTATGCGACCGTGGTGACGGAGAAGGTGGACGTGTACAGCTTCGGCGTGGTGCTGCTGGAGCTCGTCACCGGTCGGGTGGCCAACGAAGCGGTGCCGGGTGGCCACTTGGCAACCTGGGCACGGAGGCACTGCGAGGAGGAGAACGGTAGAGGTTTCAGCGAGGTCGTCGTGGACATCCGGATCCCAGACCGAGCACGGCACGTGAAGGAGATGGCGGCCGTGTTTAGGCTGGGCGTGGAGTGCACCATTCCGGACCCGGGGGAGAGGCCACCCATGCTCAAGGTTCTCTGCCGACTCCGCAGGCGTCGCGGCTGATTCCGTCGCACCTGCTGAGTCCCCACTATGTACAATACGTAATCTTCTTTTTCATGGTAACACCTAAGAGCAACTCCAATGAGGTGACCCATTTCGTCCGCCCATATTCGTTTGGGTCTGCACTGACAAAAACGACGGCCCAACGCGGAGACCATTTTTATTTTGTGTCCGCTTTATGTCCACGCCGACCCATTTCCGTCTCAAATTTGAGACAGATTTGGGTCCGAGGCGGACACAAAGCGGGCGTTTTCTGTCAACTCGTCCGCGCGCGTCCGCTGCACGCCTCGTCTGGCCCACCTGCCATCCACCTACCTTTTTTATTTTTTATTTATCTCTTCGCTGCACACCTCGCCTCTGCCGCCCCCTGTAGCAGCCACGCCATCGCCAATTCCTTGCTCCGGCGAGACTCCGCAGGCGCCGCCGCCACTCAAGCTCGTGGCCAAGGCCGCAGACGCCGCCACCCAAGGAGCTAGAGCTCCCGCCGCACATCGAACGGCTCCGACGAGGCGGACGTGTCGGCGTCGGCCTCGCCAACCCCCGCTGCGCGCCCGCGACCACCTCGCCGTGCCCACGCGGAGCCGCTCAACGCGCTCGTGCACGACGTGTTGCTCGTCGGATGCACAACCGCACGCTAGCTCGCCGGTGGTGGCGTGCGTGCGTCCATGCACAACCACGCCCAGCGCGTGCATGCTAGCTGCCGCTAGTACCGTAGTACGTGCACTCTGGTGCTGCTCGTCGGATGCATAACCGTGTGCGTGCATACTAGATGCTACTAGCATAGCCCGCGCGGCGGCACGCCGCGCCTGGTGATGCATTATATTTATACGGATCGTAAAGGCCATTTTTATATTTTTAATGACAGAATCGCATAACTAAAACCCAGAAAGAGTTCTAAAAGGTGGAAAATGAGTACATTTATTGCAGCCATGTATGATAAATACTGATGAGCGGAAATGTACACGCTACTAATAAGGTCTACTTATTGGCACATTATAGAGACCGTTCTATGGAACATACCATATACAATGATGCAACTGCATGAAAGTAAATGATTGCGGATGGCCTAGTTGAGTTAAATCATCCTAGTGTAGCCCCTGTAAGATAGTTTGTAATGAAGTAGTCAAGAGCTTTTGCAAATTCCTCTACCTGTCCAACGGGTGTCTTAGCTCCTTTGTATGTAATGATGGGATCATCTCTCTGAGGACGTTGGGGTACATGCGAAGAAGTGCCACGTCAGAGAAATCATTGCATATTATGGCCAAGATCATTGTTTGTCTTGCAAATTCATTCTATTGGGTACTTACTTGCTAGCGAGCCATGTTGAATTTTCATGCCCGTGCGGTGGCACGCCGCGCCTATTGATACTTTATGTGAGAAATTCTATGTACAATAATATTAAACTTCATATACAAATTATTTAATTATTTTATTCACTTTTTACGTGTTCACTTCAAATTTTATATTATGGTGTATGTAAAAAAATTATATTGGTACAAATGCTATAATCTTTCATAAAGAAAAATTTTATTGAATGAAAAGAGTCAGCACATTAATTGTACATAAAGAGAATACATATTAATATTGCATGACAAATTTCTGATTCCTTGGTAATTCAAGGCATCCTTGTTTGACCGCCCATTGGTTTTGTGTTCGTAATGAAATGATAGCTGTGGAAGTTCACATCAGTAGTTAACATGATAGAGCTTGTATATGGGGCAGTTGTTCAGCTTCAGTAAGAAAAACAGATTGTTAATGCCTTGCAATTGCTTCCGGCTTTTCACCCCGTAAGGGTCTTATTATGTAAGTTAATAGTATGTCATCCAAATTCATCATAGCTTGATGCATCCATACAATAAATATGAGAAGGGATTGTTCAAAAAAATAAATATGAGAAGGGGTTAAAACCATATCTCTAGTATTGATGCCTACATACAACAAATATGATAAGGGGGTAAACCCATATTATTTAGTCTTGATGCTTGCATAGAACAAATATTAGAAGGGAGTAAATCATGGTCATCCCAAAAACCATATCATCAAATTAACAGCAGATGCAGCAAAGGACACGGGACCATGAAGAATATATCCCACACCGGAACCGCCGTGGGTTTAACGGTTGCAAATTCCTGCACCAAGGACAGATAGTAAATGTTTGCAGCAATGATGGAAGGGATACTATACCTTAAGAGCACAAAAATGAACTTGAAGCTAAATAACACCAATCAGTTAGTGGCCATCTCTGAACCTTTAGTCTACAAGAAAAGGCTTCAAAATAATCGACAGAAGCAATCCCTATATGGATTATCAAGAAGAAAGAGGATCAGGAGAAACCTTGTCTTATTACGTAGCAATGATAGCACCAGAATTTGACCACTTGCAAATCTCCCTCGCTGTTGAGCTGCACAAAAAAATATGAGAGAGAGATGATCACACGAACCTGGACGTACGCGAAACCTCGTCGGACCATGCAAGGGGATACAATGCGGATGTCATGCATCGCGGTTTGAGTGCACTTCATGTTCAACAGCATCACATAGCAGTGCAGTGCGCAACGCCAGGCTGTGCCTTGCTGATGGACGTTTCACGTTGAGATCCACGTACTCATCCACATGCCCGCAGCATCATCAGCAACAGCCGATCCTGGCTAACAACGGACCACTCCGACTCCAGTCGCTCCTGCGCAGTGTGGCCGGCTTCGAGACCATCCTACTGTCTGCTGCACCGCCTCCCCTCCGCCCCGACGCTGCAACCTAACCCCTTGTCGGCGCCACAGAGCAACCTGCTGTCTGCTGCACCAGGAGCATCCGCCCTCGCCATTGTCACACCGCTCGCACTGGCAAGTGATCGTTATCCGGCGGTGGTGATGTCGTCGTCGTTGTCGTAGAGGTTGTTGCCGCAGGATCTATGCTCCCCGAACAGGGCGTCCTACTACGTCCGAGCGGAGACCATGGCCTCACCAAGGGGATACACAAGCGCCGGCCGCCGGGACACCCGGTTTCCGCGCAGCCCGTAACCAATCGACAACATCTTCGACGTAGTCACCGTCGGCCGCGGACGGCCGGTTGGACGGACTCACCAGGCCCGCCAGCACCGCAAAGAAGGTCAAGGGAGATTAGGAGGCCCGGGGCAGCAGCAGAGAGTTGCCGACAGCCAGGGCGCGGCGGCGGCAACGGCCGATCATCAGAGGACGAAGCATGCTCCATACATACGGGCCGAGCCGAGACAACGGCCGACGCAGCAAGACAACCCGAACCACCACACCGGCCAACCAGAGCTCCCCGCGATGAAGGAGGCCGAGCAGGATGCCGCGGTCCATTACGACAGGAAGAAGGATATACCATAGAAACAGTATATGCTAACCCAAAGAAAACCTAGCACAATGATATGAGAAGAAGGACGATCTATTTATAACCCCCAGGACGTAAGCGATGGTGGTATGTGGCGAGGTTTCGAGATCAAACGACTACAACAGCGCAAACCAGAAACAAAAGGCAGACTCTAGATCGAAACATGAAAGCGGCACCGATCAAAAAACGCAAGAACCCTCCAGATCAGGTGATGGAAGCGGCACCGTTTTTCACCATAGAGCGGCAAAATCGCTAACCGCACCCAAGAATTCAGCACACAAGTTCAAAAATTTGAAACTAAACACCGAATCCACAAAGCTTTTGTACACAGCCATTTACCAAAATAATACCACGTGCCAAGCCCAAAATTCACCATGGGTCACTTTCATCCAAGTGGATGAATGTTGGAGCAAAAACCTTGCCTAGAATAGAGGCTTGGGTACTATGCTAGCCACCCGGTACTCCCGCCGTTCGCACCGCTCGCCATGGCCGCGCTCGCCGCACTCGCATCGTTCACCTAGCCGCGCCATGCTCACCACGCCCAACCACCATGGTCGCCGTGGTAGCTCGCGACGCTCGCGTGCCCGACCCGACCTCGTCGCCTGCACCACTGCACCCCCCGCCATCATCCCCGCGCCGCCCCGCGGTTCCTGGTCGTGTGCCCGGCCGCGACTGTGCCAGGCCACGTCCCGCCACGCCCGCGCCCGACCCCGGCTGCGCCCGGCCGCGCCTGCACCAGGCCACGTCCCGCCACGCCCCGCGCCCGACCCCGGCAGTGCCCGGCCGCGACGGCGCCAGGCCACGTCCCGCCACGCCCGCGCCCGACCCCGGCAGCGCCCGGACTTGCCCCGCCGCGCCCTCGCGCTCGTGGTGCTCGCCGTGCCGCCCCCGCTGTGGGGTTCGAGCTCGCCCGTCAGCCTCCCTGCGCGCTGCGAGCTCCCCTGCCGTGCCTGCTACGTGTTTGAGGAAATGCCAGGGCGGACGAGTCGAAAATGGGTCTCGCTGCCGTGGGGCGTACTCGCAGAAAAAAACGAACGCGGACACACGGACGGGCGACCCAAACGGACAAAAAGCGGACAAAAGCGGTGTCCGTTTGGGTCGGCCGGTTGGAGTTGCTCTAACACGTGTCTCATTTATATCATAAGGATTATAGTACAAGTCACGTACATACTAACCTGGCAAAACTGAAAAGACGGTAAAACGCTAGCCTTTACACAAAGAAACATCAGCCAAGAACTAAAATTACAAACAAGACCAAAAAGTCCTCTGAGCTTGACACAAACGCTACTAAGAAATAAGTTGTTTAGACCATTAACCAGAACAGTTGGATTGAAAAACAATTACATTTGCGAGAAAAGAGTTAAGGACATCTCCAATGCTGACCCGCAAATTTGCTCCTGCATTCGTCGGTGGGACAAGGGGCGACCAGTCCACGGACACGGATGTGGGAGCTAGTCATTTAACGTTGCCTGCATACATTTCGAACCAAGTTTCAACTGACCGGAAAAAATTCATGCAAACACGGTGGATTTTTATATAAACAGCACGACGTTCATTATAATTTTGAACATTTTTCATTAGAAAAAAGCTGCCGGACCCTAAAGCTATTCTATGGGAGCGCCTGTCGTCCACTTCCTTTGTATTCCGCATCGGCGACCACATCCTCCATCTGCCGTGTCGATGAAGGACAGTGGGGTTCGAGACCCATGATGTGTAGGTGCGGTCTCCGATGAGGAAGAGTAGAACATGGGAGCCGGGCCGGCTGACCTGGAACACAATGCCTTGCTGCCTCCCATGCCCTACTCATCCTCGAAGGAGTCCACGGTATTTTCGTCGTCGGTGTCGGCGGACGTGAGGTCGATGATGGACGTGGACGGTCCGTCACTATCCCCCTGCCACATGCGCCCCCGAAAGTTGGACGACGGCATTCTCGTCCTCGACCACCAGAGCTGGTAGCGCTTGTGCGTCCGCGTCCGGCTACGCCGGCGCTGCATTGCGAGCGGTGCGTTGAGCACACGTGGCCTCGTGGAGCGCCTGCTGCTTCGCAACGATGTTCGTGTTCGCCGCGGCTATGGCGGCCACGGCCTCCTCGTTTGCGCCCTCACTGTAGATTTAGCCCTCCGCTAGCCGGTGCTGCTCGAGGAGCAGAGGTTGGGGGAGTAGGTTGTACCTCTGCTCCTCCTGCGCCTGCCGGAATGGCGACATAGGAGCCGGAGCAGGCTACTCCTCATCCGCCATGGCGGCGTCGTAGTGCGCCTGCTGCATGGTCAAACCGTCATTCACAGGCACAGGATCTGGTCCGGTGTCGTTGTCGGAGCCCGGCTGCATCGTAGGATCATCGCCAGAGACCTCGGGCGAGCTAGCCGGCATGCCCTCCTCGATCTGCCTGGCGTGGCGGCTTTTCCAGGAGGCTGCAAGGGCAGCCCGATCGTGCTTCTGCTCTGACAATGGGCTCCCCCACATAGCTGTAGATCTTGCGGTCATGGTGGATGTGGGTGCAAGGAAGGAGGATATGGAGCGGATGTGTTGTGTTGTGGACTTTAGTCGGGTGTGGCTGTTGTGACGCCCGGATAATTAAGCTACAGTAATCCCACGTTAACGATGCCACGTCACCCCGTTTGTCGTTGATAAACTCTCGATAGTTCAGAACCGAAACAAATTCAAAATTTAAATAAAAGCAAATAATAAAAGTTTACAGATATTAAAACTATAATGTTCAGAGTGAGCCAAATAGTCCATATTAAATATTGGTGGAGAAACCACACTTTTGTAAAGTATTTAACTGCACTATAGTAAGTAAAAACAGCAGCAAAACAATTATTTAAATGCTTTTAAATACTAAACAAATGCTAATCTAGTTTATATAATCACCAAACTTTTTGGAGTAGGTGGCCTATGTTATTATGCTAATTTAGGAGTAGGGATTGTATTTTTGTAAAACTGTTTTGCTAACTAAAATAAATAAAAAAGAAAAGAAAATAAGAAAAAGATAAAAATAGAAAACAAAACAAAAGTGTAAAAGCACAGGCCACTGTGCACTGGGCCAAGTGCACAGTGCCTCGCCCGAGCCTCGGCCCACTCTAGCTGGTCCGGCCCAGCCCCTCCCCGGGTCGCCTTCCCCCCTGTTCCCTCGACCGGGATCGCAACAGGGGCGAGCCCTGCCGGACCGCCTCAACGGCGACTACCCGGAGAGGATAAGGTCGACCCCTCCCCTCGACGCCTCGGCCTCCTCCCCACCTACCTCCACCCACTCCCCTCTCCATCTCGGGCGCTCTCTCTCTCTGCTCCCCCTCGCCCGAGCGAGATCGCCGCCGAAGCCTCGCCGTAGGCGTGGCCCCGACCACCGTTCGTCGAGCCGCCGAGTCCCCGAGCTCCCTCTACGTCGTCCTCGTCGACCCCGCGCTTCAGGACGAGCTGGAGTGCCCTGCAGCGGCCGGGTCAAGCTTTTCCCCACCCTCGGTCGCCGCCGCCCGCCGCGATTGATCCCGCCTCCCCTCTGCGCTCCCGTTCACTCGAGGGCCTCCGTGTGCCGCGCCGTAAGCCTCCGCCCCCTCCTCCTTCCTCTGGTTCCTCCTCATGCACCGTAGATGGCTCGCGGTGCCGCCGTCGCCATTGCCGCATGTGACCTCGTCCGCGAGCTCGTTGCGCTCACCCCGTCCATCCCCGAGCCAAGCCGTGGCCTTCGTCGAGTTGCCGGAGGTCCGTAGAGCCCGCTAGCGTCGTTTGTTAGCTAGAACGCAGCCCGTAGCGTGGTTTTCGGAGATGCCCGTATTCCGGCGCCGCCCGCGGTCGTCGTTGAGCTCCACTCCGGCCACCCCCGCTCCTGGGATCACTCTAGATCGACGCGGGACGATCTAGTTGTTCGAACGCCACCGAAAATGCGCGGAATGGTGCACTGTGCTGGAAATCCAAGCAACTCCGGCGAACTTCCGCCGCCGGAATGGTCGCCGGCGTGATTCCGGCGACGTCACCGACGTGGCACCCGCGTGGCACCGCCTGGGCCACTGACTGGTGGACCCAGGGCCCCCCCTTGTTGACCGTGGTCAACGTGCTGACTGGGCGGCCCCCAGCCACTGACATGCGGGCCCCCTCTGTTAATTAGTCTAACAAATATTTTATAAATAAAAGTAATTAGATTAACTAATCACTCACTGACACCTGGGGCCCACACCCCTAATTAACCCTGCTAGATTAGTTTAATCCACTGTTATACTAGCGGAGGCTGACATGCGGGTCCCACTGGACCCACATGTCAGGTTTGACCTGGTCAGCCGACCAGCTAGCTGCTGATGTCGTCCTCGCATCATGCTGACGTCATTTCTCTTTTTCTGTATAATTCTATTAAATCAAATAATTTCAGAAAATGTTTAAAACTTAGAAAAATCATATAAAATAAACCGTAGCTCGGATGAAAATGTTTTCTATATGAAAATTGCTCAGAAAAATCCAACGAATCCGAATACGCGGTCCGTTCATCTGTCACATGCCCATAGCATAGCGAACCTGCAACATTTCACCTTCGGCTCATCTGTCCGAAAACGTGAAACACGGGGATACTTTCCCGGATGTTTCCCCCTTTCGCCGGTATCACCTACTACCGCGTTAGGGCACACCTACCACCGCTCATTGTCATGTCATGCATCGTCATGCTTATGTTTGCATTGCATTTACTGTTCTTCCCCCTCTTCTCCCCGGTAGACTACGAGACCGACGCTGCTGCTGCCCAGTTCGACAACAGAGTTGACGACCCCCTCCTTCTTGCCAGAGAAACCAGGCAAGCCCCCCCCTTGCTCACTAGATATCGCCTACTCTACTCTCTACTGCTTGCATTAGAGTAGTGTAGCATGTTACTGCTTTCGGTTAATCCTATTCTGTTGCATATCCAGTCATTGTTGCTACAGTTGTTACCCTTACCTGCTATCCTACTACTTAGTATAGGATGCTAGTGTTCCATCAGTGGCCCTACACTCTTGTCCGTCTGCCATGCTATACTACTGGGCTGTGATCACTTCGGGTGGTGATCACGGGTATATACTATATACTTTATATACATGACACATGTGGTGACTAAAGTCGGGTCGGCTGGTTGAGTACCCGCAAGTGATTCTGATGAGGGGGCTGAAAGGACAGGTGGCTCCATCCCGGTAGAGGTGGGCCTGGGTTCCTGACGGCCCCCCGACTGTTACTTTATGGCGGAGCGACAGGGCAGGTTGAGACCACCTAGGAGAGAGGTGGGCCTGGCCCTGGTCGGCGTTCGCGGATACTTAACACGCTTAACGAGATCTTGGTATTTGATCTGAGTCTGGCCATTTGGTCTATACGCACTAACCAACTACGCGGGAACAGTTATGGGCACTCGACGTCGTGGTATCAGCCGAAGCCTTCGTGACGTCAGCGACGGAGCGGCGCGCGCCGGATTGGACTGGAACGCCTGCTAGGCTAGGTCTGCTTCCGGCCGCCCTCGCAACGTGCAGGTGTGCAATGGGCGATGGGCCCAGACCCCTGCGCCATAGGATTTAGACCGGCGTGCTGACCTCTCTGTTGTGCCTAGGTGGGGCTGCGACGTGTTGATCTTACGAGGCCGGGCATGACCCAGGAAAGTGTGTCCGGCCAAATGGGATCGAGCGTGTTGGGTTATGTGGTGCACCCCTGCAGGGAAGTTTATCTATTCGAATAGCCGTGTCCCTCGGTAAAAGGACGACCCGGAGTTGTACCTTGACCTTATGACAACTAGAACTGGATACTTAATAAAACACACCCTTCCAAGTGCCAGATATAACCCGGTGATCGCTCTCTAACAGGGCGACGAGGAGGGGATCGCCGGGTAGGATTATGCTATGCGATGCTACTTGGTGAACTTACCATCTACTCTCTTCTACATGCTGCAAGATGGAGGTGGCCAGAAGCGTAGTCTTCGACAGGATTAGCTATCCCCCTCTTATTCTGGCATTCTGCAGTTCAGTCCACTGATATGGCCCTTTACACATATACCCATGCATATGTAGTGTAGCTCCTTGCTTGCGAGTACTTTGGATGAGTACTCACGGTTGCTTTTCTCCCTCTTTTCCCCTTTCTATACCTGGTTGTCGCAACCAGATGCTGGAGTCCAGGAGCTAGAGATCCCGAGGATGATTCTGCATGGAGTTCGGCTTCGAGGAGTAGTTAGGAGGTCCCAGGCAGGAGGCCTTGCCTTTTCGATCGTTGCTACTTTTGTGCTAGCCTTCTTAAGGCAAACTTGTTTAACTTATGTCTGTACTCAGATATTGTTGCTTCCGCTGACTCGTCTATGATCGAGCACTTGTATTCGAGCCCTCGAGGCCCCTGGCTTGTATTATGATGCTTGTATGACTTATTTATGTTTTAGAGTTGTGTTGTGATATCTTCCCGTGAGTCCCTGATCTTGATCGTACACGTTTGCGTGCATGATTAGTGTACGATTGAATCGGGGGCGTCACAAGTTGGTATCAGAGCCAACTGCCTGTAGGAATCCCCTTTCCACACTCCTTGGCCGAAGTCGAGTCTAGTCATTGAAAAACTTTTACTGACATGGCTGTGTGGCTTACGGGCCCACGTCGCCATTGGGTGGTATTAGGATCTTTTACTCCTTGCCTATACTCTGGGACTCTGATCTCTCTTCTATTCGGGTTAAGTGAATTTTACTAAATCTAACATTAGGATCTCGTTATCACTTTCACCCGGAGAGCCCCTTATTACTGATGATCGTCTGCTGCACGTGAAGACCCTGAAGATACTCTCCGCTGATAACCCGAGAACTTGTGTTCATCGCTTTTGCAATTCCCTTTCATCGATAAACTCCTATGGATAACCACGTATACTCGCCATTCATACAATGTTTCCCAGTTGATCTTGTTATTACAAGATACCTCGAAATTCTCTTTGTTGCTCCGAGAATCCTTTGAGCTTACTGCCTTGCTGTTCTTTGCCACATGAATACCACTATGGATAATTTCTAGCACTCACCGGATATTTGCTCATCCCCAGTTGATTCATGTATTTCACAAAAGTCTTCAAAATACTATTTGAACTTCCGAAATCCTGAGTAGCCTATTGCTCTTGAAATTCTTACTTGCTTGCATTATGGTTAATCCCATAAGTCTATAATCTTATTGGCATCTCTTGTCATTATCATTTTGAGTCCGTTGATTCAATTTGTTGCGAATGCTCGCAATCCTCAATCAGATCCTAGAATTCATCCTTCCGGCTCAGACGTCATTTTAAACGTGAGCTGGATCTCGACCAATCAATTTGCCATCGATTGTACCCCTAAGCCTACTCAACTTATCCATCCTTAATCAGAGCGTTTGCTTCTGATCCCTTGATTTGGAAATCATAAATTCCTTTGCATCTGAACTTGGAATTAGTCAGTTGCTTCTATAATCCAATGCCTTTGCATTGTTACTTCCTCTGGTTGTGTGCCGATGCTCACATCAGCTCTGTTATGGACCGACATATCCTTTAATGGATTTTATCCGACAACGTCCTTCATATTCAATAACCTTGTGAGCCTTCCCTCGGATACATAATGCCTTTGGTAAATTGTATCCTCTACTTTCTCAACCATGCTCTGCTTTCGAGCTTGTGTATTTACTTTTGAAACTTATGGTATATGTTACTAAGATGCCCGATGGATTGAACCTATACCTTCCCTAAAAACCGTATGAACCCGAAGGTTTTCACAAGCCATACCCTTCTGGTATTTTACCAGATAATTTTCTACCATACAACTTCATCGAATGCGAGAAGTGAATGAAAGGTTATGCATTGGAGAAGTGGGAGTCGACCTTGAACTTTGTGTTCATGCCCATGGACACGATGTAGATCTTATCATTAAAGCTTCTCTTAAATTAATTATTCCCTGGGTATAAGTTCATCTTATATCTGGGATCTGGCCTTTTTCAATCGTGGTTCTGACCATGTTCTCCTTTAAATACCATTTCTCGTGCAAGTTTAAGCACTTGTCCTCTGCAGAGCAATACCTCCGTCCAACCTCTACTTTGGTCTGTCATCGAGTATTACCCCCTGGTATCTCGAGAATGCCAAGGAACTACTTAACTTCTTATGAGTTCTTCATCAAGTACTACATTCTCACTGATTACAATTTTTCATGGGCTCTGAGTTATTAAACACCCAAAGACACCGATAACTGAACCGAGTCTGCACTATGGTTCAACGACACTTGATAATCTTCTTTAAGTACGAGTTTGTACCCGATCACGCCATTCCTAGCCTGTATGGCTATATCATTGTCGTGGTGATTTTAACTGTGCTACCTGGTCCTTATTCTTGGAGCACCACTTCGATGATGAGCTAAGCTTACGTCGATTTTCCTTGTCATATCATTTCACCTTGAATAGCAAGCTTGATTTCAAGTTTGTGTCGTACCCTTGGTTCCAATAACTTTTCGCTTCACCATTCCTTTGACTTGATGTCATTGCCGATCGATTACATCTTCAAGAAACCTCTCGACAAGTGTGTCGTGATCATCGTCAACATTTTAACTTCTTCCGAGATATCAATTGAATTCATGATGAGAAATTCCATGCTTGTCCCTCGATGATCTGTGTTATCATCGACCACATCCATGCCTTCCTTTCAAACACAGACTTGGTCTTGTTTTGAATGAACTTTAAGTTCCTTGCTATCCATCAATTGTTCTTCTTTACCTTGGAACATTAACATCTCTTTTGTCCTCAATGTTGTGAGAATTTCACCACCTCTTAAGAAATCTTGGTATGGTGATACTTCTCACCATCACCATTCCTTCTTGGGTCCTCGTGTTGATTCCAACCGGGGTACCAACGAGTGAGCGGTGCTGTTTGGATCCTGCCCTTCTAGCAACCCTATTGCTTTGAAGTTAATGGTCGGCCGTTCATTCTTAGACTATTGATTATTGAATCACCATTCCGACGTTGGTCGTGCAACCCAGCCCATATTTCGGGTGCACCTTTCAACCAATGTTTAATTGTGTATGTTTTCCTCGAGCATACATCATTATACCATTTGATCTGACAAATGTTATCTCCTTGTTCACATGATTGTGGAAATCCATCTTTTTGGAAATCTCGAGGAATTGTCGCTGAGTCCGTCATCCACCCCCTCATCCTCTCCTTGATTTAATGATGGACTCTTGTTTCGGAACTCGCTTCCATTGTTTAATTCCCGAGAATCATAAGATGTCACCTCGACAATTTGTGTTGCACCTTTCTTCTCAGGCATCCTGAGTCTGAGGTATCCTAACACCGATCATATCTGAATCTCGGTCATATATGATGGTTGGAACATTTTTCCAAGAGTTATAACACTGGTCTATTATGACCCAGTAAGGTGATGATACCCAGCACACCTGGCGGGAGGACCTATTGTTATAAGTTTTTCCTTTTTAGCAAGGTTAGCTATTCTTCCATGAGGAAATTGTAAGACTTATTCTATAAGTTGTTCCTGATGGATCCTTTTTGTTTCCAAAGTCTGATCTTCACCTGATAACCATGTCAAGGCTATCTCGATGCATGACTATGGTACTCCGATTTTCAACAGGAACATTTGAAGTCCGATGCTAAATGTTTCCTGCTCAATTATCCAAACACCGCTGTATGGGTAATGTCAGGAAAATTCTCTCCCTTACCTAAAGGGTTTTCTATATTATACCCTGCCACGGATAGCATGCTCTGCTTGTCATTGGGAAGGATATATCCCTAAAATATGTGTTTAAACACATTTTCCTTTCCATTGTTCTTTTTAATCTGATGATCACCTTTTCCTTTCCATTGTTTTGTTTAACCTTTCTTGTGAATTGTATGATCTAAGCAGTAATAATTCCCTGCTTATGTGAACACCTCGGTGTACAACTCTGTCAGTAAGACCCTGTTACTATTGTTGGTGACATTCCGGTAACCACCGATGGACGAGAACTTTGCCTATTGGTCCGCCTCGTTCAACGAGCAGGAAAATGGTTCTCTTCGTCCCTCGCCCTTGGTACCAACGTTGTTGCCAACATAATTGACAGGCTATCCTCTGACTTGCCTTGCTATCATGACCGTGCAAAATATAACACCTTCTTGCTTTGAACGCACATGGTGGGCCCATAACCCACAGTTCCACAGGATCAAAACCTGACTCTCCTGTACATCCCTGTCTCCCAAAATTGTTCCTCACGCTTGGCTTCGTATGTAATTCACGAGCCACCTTCTTGTGATCTGTTCTGGTATCAGATGCAATACTTATTCCCGTCGCTCTGAAACCCTTTCACACTCTGTTTCAGGTAACGAACGATTGCCTGCCCGCTCGAAACTTCTCATGAGACCTTCTTACCTTGCTCTCGATATTTTCTAAGGTTTCAATTCGAGATTTACTTTCCGCCACCTTCCCCGATGTTATCTACCAGATAGTCAACCTTGCAAGGGTCCGTTCTCCCGGAATACCCCTCTTATTTTTTCTGGAAGTACGATGAAGATCATCAAGGAAGAATGAAAACTTTGTCACGATGCCCTGAAACAGAGAACTGAAGACAGCAACAAAAGGGATCGACTACTTCGGGAAGAGCAATCAAGACTGAGAAGATCCGTTAGAATTTCGCAACCACAACTTTTCCCCTTACTCCACCTCTTAAAATCTCGGGACGAGATTTCTTGTAGTGGAGGAGAATTGTGACGCCCGACTAATTAAGCTACAGTAATCCCACGTTAACGATGCCACGTCACCCCGTTTGTCGTTGATAAACTCTCGATAGTTCAGAACCGAAACAAATTCAAAATTTAAATAAAAGCAAATAATAAAAGTTTACATATATTAAAACTAAAATGTTCGGAGTGAGACAAATAGTCCATATTAAATATTGCTGGAGAAACCACACTTTTGTAAAGTATTTAACTCCACTATAGTAAGTAAAAACAGCAGCAAAACAATTATTTAAATGCTTTTAAATACTAAACAAATGTTAATCTAGTTTATATAATCACCAAACTTTTTGGAGTAGGTGGCCTATGTTATTATGCTAATTTAGGAGTAGGGGTTGTATTTTTGTAAAACTGTTTTGCTAACTAAAATAAATAAAACAAAAAAGAAAATAAGAAAAAGATAAAAATAGAAAACAAAACAAAAGTGTAAAAGCACAGGCCACTGTGCACTGGGCCAAGTGCACAGTGCCTGGCCCGAGCCTCGGCCCACTCCAGCTGGTCCGGCCCAGCCCCTCCCCGGGTCGCCTTCCCCCCTGTTCCCCCGACCGGGGTCGCAACAGGGGCGAGCCCCGCCGGACCGCCTCGACGGCGACTACCCGGAGAGGATAAGGTCGACCCCTCCCCTCGACGCCTCGGCCTCCTCCCCACCTACCTCCACCCACTCCCCTCTCCATCTCGGCCGCTCTCTCTCTCTTTGCTCCCCCCTCGCCCGAGCGAGATCGCCGCCGAAGCCTCGCCGTAGGCGAGGCCCCGACCACCGTTCGTCGAGCCGCCGAGTCCCCGAGCTCCCTCTACATCGTCCTCGTCGACCCCGCGCTTCAGGACGAGCTGGAGTGCCCTGCAGCGGCCGGGTCAAGCTTTTCCCCAACCTCGGTCGCCGCCGCCCGCCGCGATTGATCCCGCCTCCCCTCTGCGCTCCCGTTCACTCGAGGGCCTCCGTGTGCCGCACCGTAAGCCTCCGCCCCCTCCTCCTTCCTCTGGTTCCTCCTCATGCACCGTAGATGGCTCACAGTGCCGCCGTCGCCATTGCCGCATGCGGCCTCGTCCGCGAGCTCGTTGCGCTCACCCCGTCCATCCCCGAGCCAAGCCGTGGCCTCCGTCGAGTTGCCGGAGGTCCGTAGAGCCCGCTAGCGTCGTTTGTTAGCTAGAACGCAGCCCGTAGCGTGGTTTTCGGAGATGCCCGTATTCCGGCGCCGCCCGCGGTCGTCGTTGAGCTCCACTCCGGCCACCCCCGCTCCTGGGATCACTCTAGATCGACGCGGGATGATCTACTTGTTCGAACTCCACCGAAAACGCGCGGAATGGTGCACTGTGCTGGAAATCCGAGCAACTCCGGTGAACTTCCGCCGATGGAATGGTCGTCGGCGTGATTCCGGCGACGTCACCGACGTGGCACCCGCGTGGCACCGCCTGGGCCACTGACTAGTGGACCCAGGGGCCCCCCTTGACTTGTTGACCGCGGTCAACGTGCTGACTGGGCGGCCCCCAGCCACTGACATGCGGGCCCCCTCTGTTAATTAGTATAACAAATGTTTTATAAATAAAAGTAATTAGATTAACTAATCACTCACTGACACCCGGGGCCCACACCCCTAATTAACCCTGCTAGATTAGTTTAATCCACTGTTATACTAGTGAAGGCTGACATGCGGGTCCCACTGGACCCACATGTCAGGTTTGACCTGGTCAGCTGACCAGCTAGCTGCTGATGTCGTCCTCGCATCATGCTGACGTCATTTCTCTTTTTCTGTATAATTCTATTAAATAAAATAGTTTCAGAAAATGTTTAAAACTTAGAAAAATCATATAAAATAAACCGTAGCTCGGATGAAAATGTTTTCTATATGAAAATTGCTCAGAAAAATCCAACGAATCCGAATACGCGGTCCGTTCATCTGTCACATGCCCATAGCATAGCGAACCTGCAACATTTCACCTTCGGCTCATCTGTCCGAAAACGTGAAACACGGGGATACTTTCCCGGATGTTTCCCCCTTTCGCCGGTATCACCTACTACCGCGTTAGGGCACACCTACCACCGCTCAGTGTCATGTCATGCATCGTCATGCTTATGTTTGCATTGCATTTACTGTTCTTCCCCCTCTTCTCCCCGGTAGACTACGAGACCGACGCTGCTGCTGCCCAGTTCGACTACAGAGTTGACGACCCCCTCCTTCTTGCCAGAGCAACCAGGCAAGCCCCCCCCCTTGATCACCAGATATCGCCTACTCTACTCTCTACTGCTTGCATTAGAGTAGTGTAGCATGTTACTGCTTTCGGTTAATCCTATTCTGTTGCATAGCCTGTCATTGTTGCTACAGTTGTTACCCTTACCTGCTATCCTACTGCTTAGTATAGGATGCTAGTGTTCCATCAGTGGCCCTACACTCTTGTCCGTCTGCCATGCTATACTACTGGGCCGTGATCACTTCGGGAGGTGATCACGGGTATATACTATATACTTTATATACATGACACATGTGGTGACTAAAGTCGGGTCGGCTCGTTGAGTACCCGCAAGTGATTCTGATGAGGGGGCTGAAAGGACAGGTGGCTCCATCCCGGTAGAGGTGGGCCTGGGTTCCTGACGGCCCCCGACTGTTACTTTATGGCGGAGCGACAGGGCAGGTTGAGACCACCTAGGAGAGAGGTGGGCCTGGCCCTGGTCGGCGTTCGCGGATACTTAACACGCTTAACGAGATCTTGGTATTTGATCTGAGTCTGGCCATTTGGTCTATACGCACTAACCAACTACGCGGGAACAGTTATGGGCACTCGACGTCGTGGTATCAGCCGAAGCCTTCGTGACGTCAGCGACGGAGCGGCGCGCGCCGGATTGGACTGGAACGCCTGCTAGGCTAGGTCTGCTTCCGGCCGCCCTTCGCAACATGCAGGTGTGCAATGGGCGATGGGCCCAGACCCCTGCGCCATAGGATTTAGACCGGCGTGCTGACCTCTCTGTTGTGCCTAGGTGGGGCTGCGACGTGTTGATCTTTACGAGGCAGGGCATAACCAGGAAGTGTGTCCGGCCAATTGGGATCGAGCGTGTTGGGTTATGTGTGCACCCCTGCAGGGAAGTTTATCTATTCGAATAGCCGTGCCCTCGGAAAAGATGACCCGAGTTTGTAACCTTGACCTTTATGACAACTAGAACTGGATACTTAATTAAAACACACTCTTCCAAGTGCCAGATATAACCGGGTGATCGCATCTCTAACAGTGGGCGCGAGGAGGGGATCGCCGGGGTAGGATTATGCTATGCGATGCATACTTGGTGAACTTACCATTACCTCTCTTCTACATGCTGGCAAGATGGAGGTGGCCAGGAAGCGTAGTCTTCGACAGGATTAGTGTTCGAAATATGCCCTAGAGGCAATAAATAATGGTTATTATATATTTCTTTGTTCATGGTAATTGTCTATTGTTCATGCATAATTGGTATTGTCCGGAAATCGTAATAACATGTGTGAATACATAGACACAACGTGGCCCCTAGTAACCTCTAGTGACTAGCTCGTTGATCAACAGATAAGTCATTGGTCCTGGACTATTGGACATGGATTCATGATAACGGGTATCACATCATTAGGAGAAGATGTGATGGACAAGACCCAATCTAAGCATAGCATTAAAAACGTGTAGTAGGTTTTCGTTTGCTAGAGCTTTCCAATTTCAAGTATCTTTTCCTTAGACCATGAATCGTGCAACTCCCGGATACCGTAGGAGTGCTTTGGGTGTGCTAAACGTCACAACGTAACTGGGTGACTATAAAGGTGCACTACGGGTATCTCCGAAAGTGTCTGTTGGGTTGGCACGGATCGAGACTGGGATTTGTCACTCCGTGTGACGGAGAGGTATCTCTGGGCCCACTCGGTAATGCATCATCATAATGAGCTCTATGTGACTAAGGCGTTGGTCACGGGATCATGCATTACGGTACGAGTAAAGAGACTTGCCGGTAACGAGATTGAACAAGGTATTGGGATACCGACGATCGAATCTCGGGTAAGTAACATACCGGTTGACAAAGGGAATTGCATACGGGATTGATTGAATCCTCGACACCGTGGTTCATCCGATGAGATCATCGTGGAACATGTGGGAGCCAACATGGGTATCCAGATCCCGCTGTTGGTTATTGACCGGAGAGGCGTCTCGGTCATGTCTGCATGTCTCCCGAACCCGTAGGGTCTACACACTTAAGGTTCGGTGACGCTAGGGTTGTAGAGATATGTTTTGATGTACCGAAGGTTGTTCGGAGTCCCGGATGTGATCACGGACATGACGAGGAGTCTCGAAATGGTCGAGACATAAGATTGATATATTGAAGCCTATGTTTGGACATCGGAACTGTTCCGGGTGAAATCGGGATTTTTCCGGAGTACCGGGAGGTTACCGAACCCCCCGGTAACTTAATGGGCCTTAGTGGGCCTAGGTGGAAGAGAGGAGAGGCGCCAGGGCAGGCCGCTCCCCCCTTCCCCCAGTCCGAATAGGACAAGGAGAGGGGGCGGCGCCCCCTTCCTTCCTCCCTCCACTCTTCCCCTTCATCCTAGTCCAACATGGAAAAGGGGGGAGTTCCTACTCCCGGTAGGAGTAGGACTCCTCCTGGCGCGCCTCTACCTCCTAGGCCGGCGGCCTCCCCCTTGTACCTTTATATACGGGGGCAGGGGGGCGCTCTAGACACACAATTGATCAACGATCTTTTAGCCGTGTGCGGTGGCCCCCCTCCACCATATTACACCTCGATAATATCATAGCGGAGCTTAGGCGAAGCCCTGCGTCGGTAGAACATCATCATCGTCACCACGCGTCGTGCTGACGAAAACTCTCCCTCAACACTCGGCTGGATCGGAGTTCGAGGGACGTCATCGAGCTGAACGTGTGCTGAACTCGGAGGTGCCGTGCGTTCGGTACTTGATCGGTCGGATCGTGAAGACGTACGACTACATCAACCGCGTTGTGTTAACGCTTCCGCTTTCGGTCTACGAGGGTACGTGGACAACACTCTCCCTCTCGTTTGCTATACATCACATGATCTTGCGTGTGCGTAGAATTTTTTTGAAATTACTATGTTCCCCAACAGTGGCATCCGAGCTTGGTTTTATGCGTTGATGTTATGCACGAGTAGAACACAAGTGATTGTGGGCGATATAAGTCATACTGCTTACCAGCATGTCATACTTTGGTTCAGCGGTATTGTGAGATGAACCGGCCCGGACCGACATTACGCGTACGCTTACACGAGACTGGTTTCACCGTTGCGAGCACTCGTTGCTTAAAGGTGACTGGCGGGTGTCTGTCTCTCTCACTTTAGTTGAACCGAGTGTGGCTACGCCCGGTCCTTGCGAAGGTTAAAACAACACTAACTTGACAAACTATCGTTGTGGTTTTGATGCGTAGGTAAGAACGGTTCTTGCTAAGCCCGTAGCAGCCACGTAAAACTTGCAACAACAAAGTAGAGGACGTCTAACTTGTTTTTGCAGGGCATGTTGTGATGTGATATGGTCAAGACATGATGCTATATTTTATTGTATGAGATGATCATGTTTTGTAACCGAGTTATCGGCAACTGGCAGGAGCCATATGGTTGTCCCTTTATTGTATGAAATGCAATCGCCATGTAATTGTTTTACTTTATCACTAAGCGGTAGCGATAGTCGTAAAAGCAATAGTTGGCGAGACGACAACGATGCTACGATGGAGATCAAGGTGTCGAGCCGGTGACGATGGTAATCATGACGGTGCTTCGGAGATGGAGATCACAAGCACAAGATGATGATGGCCATATCATATCACTGATATTGATTGCATGTGATGTTTATCTTTTATGCATCTTATCTTGCTTTGATTGACGGTAGCATTATAAGATGATCTCTCACTAAAAATTTCAAGATAAAAGTGTTCTCCCTGAGTATGCACCGTTGCGAAAGTTCTTCGTGCTGAGACACCACGTGATGATCGGGTGTGATAGGCTCTACGTTCAAATACAACGGGTGCAAAACAGTTGCACACGCGGAATACTCAGGTTAAACTTGATGAGCCTAGCATATGCAGATATGGCCTCGGAACACGGAGACCGAAAGGTCGAGCGTGAATCATATAGTAGATATGATCAACATAGTGATGTTCACCATTGAAACTACTCCATCTCACGTGATGATCGGACATGATTTAGTTGATTTGGATCACGTAATCACTTAGATGATTAGAGGGATGTCTATCTAAGTGAGAGTTCTTAAGTAATATGATTAATTGAACTTAAATTTATCATGAACTTAGTACCTGATAGTATCTTGCTTGTCTATGTTAATTGTAGATAAATGGCCCGTGCTGTTGTTCTGTTGAATTTTAATGCGTTCCTTGAGAAAGCAAAGTTGAAAGATGATGGTAGCAATTACACGGTCTGGGTCCGTAACTTGAGGATTATCCTCATTGCTGCACAGAAGAATTACGTCCTGGAAGCACCGCTAGGTGCCAGGCCTCCTGCAAGAGCAACACCAGAAGTTATGAACATCTGGTAGAGCAAAGCTGATGACTACTCGATAGTTCAGTGTGCCATGCTTTACGGCTTAGAACGAGGTCTTCAAACGACGTTTTGAACGTCATGGAGCATATGAGATGTTCCAGGAGTTGAAGTTAATATTTCAAGCAAATACCCGGATTGAGAGATATGAAGTCTCCAATAAGTTCTACAGCTGCAAGATGGAAGAGAATAGTTCTGTCAGTGAGCATATAGTCAAAATGTCTGGGTATAATAATCACTTGATTCAACTGGGAGTTAATCTTCCGGATGATAGCGTCATTGACAGAATTCTTCAAACACTGCCACCAAGCTACAAGAGCTTCGTGATGGACTATAACATGCAAGGGATGAACAAGACAATTCCCGAGCTCTTCGCAATGCTAAAAGTAGCGAAGGTAGAAATCAAAAAGGAGCATCAAGTGTTGATGGTCAGTAAGACCACTAGTTTCAAGAAAAAGGGCAAAGGGAAGAAGAAGGGGAACTTCAAGAAGAACAGCAAGCAAGTTGCTATTCAGGAGAAGAAACCCAAGTCTGGACCTAAGCCTGAAACTGAGTGCTTCTACTGCAAGCAGACTGGTCACTGGAAGCGGAACTGCCCCAAGTATTTCGCGGATAAGAAGGATGGCAAGGTTAACAAAGGTATATGTGATATACATGTTATTGATGTGTACCTTACTAATGCTCGCAGTAGCACCTGGGTATTTGATACTGGTTCTGTTGCTAATATTTGCAACTTGAAACAGGGGCTACGGATTAAGCGAAGATTGGCTAAGGACGAGGTGACGATGCGCGTGGGAAATGGTTCCAAAGTCGATGTGATCGCGGTCGGCACGCTACCTCTACATCTACCTTTGGGATTAGTTTTAGACCTAAATAATTGTTATTTGGTGCCAGCGTTGAGCATGAACATTATATCTGGATCTTGTTTAATGCGAGACGGTTATTCATTTAAATCAGAGAATAATGGTTGTTCTATTTATATGAATAATATCTTTTATGGTCATGCACCCTTGAAGAGTGGTCTATTTTTAATGAATCTCGATAGTAGTGACACACATATTCATAATGTCGAAGCCAAAAGATGCAGAGTTGATAATCACAGTGCAACTTATTTGTGGCACTGCCGTTTAGGTCATATCGGTGTAAAGCGCATGAAGAAACTCCATACTGATGGACTTTTGGAATCACTTGATTATGAATCACTTGGTACTTGCGAACCGTGCCTCATGGGCAAGATGACTAAAACACCGTTCTCCGGAACTATGGAGAGAGCAATAGATTTATTGGAAATCATACATACAGATGTATGTGGTCCGATGAATATTGAGGCTCGTGGCGGATATCGTTATTTTCTCACCTTCACAGATGATTTGAGCAGATATGGGTATATCTACTTAATGAAACATAAGTCTGAAAGATTTGAAAAGTTCAAAGAATTTCAGAGTGAAGTTGAAAATCATCGTAACAAGAAAATAAAATTTCTACGATCTTATTGTGGAGGAGAATATTTGAGTTATGAGTTTGGTCTTCATTTGAAACAATGCGGAATAGTTTCGCAACTCACGCCACCCGGAACACCACAACGTAATGGTGTGTCCGAACGTCGTAATCGTACTTTACTAGATATGGTGCGATCTATGATGTCTCTTACTGATTTATCGCTATCGTTTTGGGGTTATGCTTTAGAGACGGCTGCATTCACTCTAAATAGGGTACCATCAAAATCCGTTGAAACGACACCTTATGAACTATGGTTTGGCAAGAAACCAAAGTTGTCGTATCTTAAAGTTTGGGGTTGTGATGCTTATGTGAAGAAACTTCAACCTGATAAGCTCGAACCTAAATCGGAGAAATGTGTCTTCATAGGATACCCAAAGGAGACTGTTGGGTACACCTTCTATCACAGATCCGAAGGCAAGACATTCGTTGCTAAGAATGGATCCTTTCTAGAGAAGGAGTTTCTCTCGAAAGAAGTGAGTGGGAGGAAAGTAGAACTTGATGAGGTAACTGTACCTGCTCCCTTATTGGAAAGTAGATCATCACAGAAATCAGTTTCTGCGACACCTACACCAATTAGTGGGGAAGTTAATGATAATGATCATGAAACTTCAGATCAAGTTATTACTGAACCTCGTAGGTCAACCAGATCAAGAACCGCACCAGAGTGGTACGGTAATCCTGTTCTGGAGGTTATGTTACTAGACCATGACGAACCTACGAACTATGAAGAAGCGATGGTGAGCCCAGATTCCACAAAATGGCTTGAAGCCATGAAATCCGAGATGGGATCCATGTATGAGAACAAAGTATGGACTTTGTTTGACTTGCCCGATGGTCGGCAAGCCATTGAAACTAAAGGATCTTCAAGAAGAAGACTGACGCTGACGGTAATGTTACTGTCTATAAAGCTCAACTTGTTGCGAAAGGTTTTCGACAAGTTCAAGGGATTGACTACGATGAGACCTTCTCACCCGTAGCGATGCTTAAGTCTGTCCGAATCATGTTAGCAATTGCCGCATTTTATGATTATGAAATTTGGCAAATGGATGTAAAAACTGCATTCCTGAATGGATTTCTGGAAGAAGAGTTGTATATGATGCAACCGGAAGGTTTTGTCGATCCAAAGGGAGCTAACAAAGTGTGCAAGCTCCAGCGATCCATTTATGGACTGGTGCAAGCCTCTCGGAGTTGGAATAAACGCTTTGATAGTGTGATCAAAGCATTTGGTTTTATACAGACTTTTGGAGAAGCCTATATTTACAAGAAAGTGAGTGGGAGCTCAGTAGCATTTCTGATATTATATGTGGATGACATATTGCTGATTGGAAATGATATAGAATTTCTGGATAGCATAAAGGGATACTTGAATAAGAGTTTTTCAATGAAAGACCTCGGTGAAGCTGCATATATATTAGGCATCAAGATCTATAGAGATAGATCAAGATGCTTAATTGGACTTTCACAAAGCACATACCTTGACAAAGTTTTGAAGAAGTTCAAAATGGTTCAAGCAAAGAAAGGGTTCTTGCCTGTACTACAAGGTGTGAGATTGAGTAAGACTCAATGCCCGACCACTGCAGAAGATAGAGAGAAGATGAAAGATGTTCCCTATGCTTCATCCATAGGCTCTATCATGTATGCAATGCTGTGTACCAGACCTGATGTGTGCCTTGCTATAAGTTTAGCAGGGAGGTACCAAAGTAATCCAGGAGTGGATCACTGGACAGCGGTCAAGAACATCCTGAAATACCTGAAAAGGACTAAGGATATGTTTCTCGTTTATGGAGGTGACAAAGAGCTCATCGTAAATGGTTACGTTGATGCAAGCTTTGACACTGATCCGGACGATTCTAAATCGCAAACCGGATACGTATTTACATTGAACGGTGGAGCTGTCAGTTGGTGCAGTTCTAAGCAAAGTGTCGTGGCGGGATCTACGTGTGAAGCGGAGTACATTGCTGCTTCGGAAGCAGCAAATGAAGGAGTCTGGATGAAGGAGTTCATATCCGATCTAGGTGTCCTACCTAGTGCATCGGGACCAATGAGAATCTTTTGTGACAATACTGGTGCAATTGCCTTGGCAAAGGAATCCAGATTTCACAAGAGAACCAAGCACATCAAAAGACGCTTCAATTCCATCCGGGATTTAGTCCAGGTGGGAGACATCGAAATTTGCAAGATACATACGGATCTGAATGTTGCAGACCCGTTGACTAAGCCTCTTCCACGAGCAAAACATGATCAGCACCAAGACTCCATGGGTGTAAGAATCATTACTGTGTAATCTAGATTATTATTGACTCTAGTGCAAGTGGGAGACTGAAGGAAATATGCCCTAGAGGCAATAATAAAGTATTATTTATTTCCTTATATCATGATAAATGTTTATGATTCATGCTAGAATTGTATTAACCGGAAACATAATACATGTGTGAATACATAGACAAACAGAGTGTCACTAGTATGCCTCTACATGACTAGCTCATTAATCAAAGATGGTTAAGTTTGATTAACGGGATCACTTCATTAAGAGAATGACGTGATTGACTTGACCCATTTCGTTAGCTTAGCACTCGATCGTTTAGTATGTTGCTATTGCTTTCTTCATGACTTATACATGTTCCTATGACTATGAGATTATGCAACTCCCGTTTACTGGAGGAACACTTTGGGTGCTACCAAACGTCACAACGTAACTGGGTGATTATAAAGGTGCTCTATAGGTGTCTCCAAAGGTACTTGTTGGGTTGGCGTATTTCGAGATTAGGATTTGTCACTCCGATTGTCGAAGAGGTATCTCTGGGCCCACTCGGTAATGCACACCACTATAAGCCTTGCAAGCATTGTAACTATGAGTTAGTTGCGGGATGATGTATTACGGAACGAGTAAAGAGACTTGCCGGAAATGAGATTGAACTAGGTATCGAGATACCGACGATCGAATCTCGGGCAAGTAACATACCGATGACAAAGGGAACAACGTATGTTGTTATGCGGTCTGACCGATAAAGATCTTCGTAGAATATGTGGGATCCAATATGAGCATCCAGGTTCTGCTATTGGTTATTGACCGGAGAGGTGTCTCGGTCATGTCTACATAGTTCTCGAACCCGTAGGGTCCACACGCTTAACGTTACGATGACAGTTATATTATGAGTTTATATGTTTTGATGTACCAAAGGTTGTTCGGAGTCCCGGATGTGATCACGGACATGACGAGGAGTCTCGAAATGGTCGAGACATAAAGATTGATATATTGGAAGCCTATGTTTGGACATCGGAAGTGTTCCGGGTGAAATCGGGATTTTTCCGGAGTACCGGGAGGTTATCGGAACCCCCCGGTAAGTTAATGGGCCTTAGTGGGCCTAGGTGGAAGAGAGGAGAGGACGCCAGGGCAGGGCCGCGCTCCCCTTCCCCCCCAGTCCGAATAGGACAAGGAGAGCGGGGCGGCTCCCCCCTTCCTTCCTCCCCTCCACCTCTTCCCCCTTCCACTCCTAGTCCAACATGGAAAAGGGGGGAGTCCTACTCCCGGTAGGAGTAGGACTCCTCCTGGCGCGCCTCTACCTCCTAGGCCGGCGGCCTCCCCTTGCACCTTTATATATGGGGGCAGGGGGGCACCTCTAGACACACAATTGATCAACGATCTTTTAGCCGTGTGCGGTGCCCCCCTCCACCATATTACACCTCGATAATATCGTAGCGGAGCTTAGGCGAAGCCCTGCGTCGGTAGAACATCATCATCGTCACCACGCCGTCGTGCTGACGAAACTCTCCCTCAACACTCAGCTGGATCGGAGTTCGAGGGACGTCATCGAGCTGAACGTGTGCTGAACTCGGAGGTGCCGTGCGTTTGGTACTTGATCGGTCGGATCGTGAAGACGTACGACTACATCAACCGCGTTGTGTTAACGCTTCCGCTTTCGGTCTACGAGGGTACGTGGACAACACTCTCCCCTCTCGTTGCTATACATCACCATGATCTTGCGTGTGCGTAGAATTTTTTTGAAATTACTACGTTCCCCAACACTTACGAGGCCGGGCATGACCCAGGAAAGTGTGTCCGGCCAAATGGGATCGAGCGTGTTGGGTTATGTGGTGCACCCCTGCAGGGAAGTTTATCTATTCGAATAGCCGTGTCCCTCGGTAAAAGGACGACCCGGAGTTGTACCTTGACCTTATGACAACTAGAACTGGATACTTAATAAAACGCACCCTTCCAAGTGCCAAATATAACCCGGTGATCGCTCTCTAACAGGGCGACGAGGAGGGGATCGTCGGGTAGGATTATGCTATGCGATGCTACTTGGTGAACTTACCATCTACTCTCTTCTACATGCTGCAAGATGGAGGTGGCCAGAAGCGTAGTCTTCGACATGATTAGCTATCCCCCTCTTATTCTGGCATTCTGCAGTTCAGTCCACTGATATGGCCCTTTACACATATACCCATGCATATGTAGTGTAGCTCCTTGCTTGCGAGTACTTTGGATGAGTACTCACGGTTGCTTTTCTCCATCTTTTCCCCTTTCTATACCTGGTTGTCGCAACCAGATGCTGGAGTCCAGGAGCTAGAGATCTCGAGGATGATTCTGCATGGAGTTCGGCTTCGAGGAGTAGTTAGGAGGTCCCAGGCAGGAGGCCTTGCCTTTTCGATCGTTGCTACTTTTGTGCTAGCCTTCTTAAGGAAAACTTGTTTAACTTATGTCTGTACTCAGATATTGTTGCTTCCGCTGACTCGTCTATGATCGAGCACTTGTATTCGAGCCCTCGAGGCCCCTGGCTTGTATTATGATGCTTGTATGACTTATTTATGTTTTAGAGTTGTGTTGTGATATCTTCCCGTGAGTCCCTAATCTTGATCGTACACGTTTGCGTGCATGATTAGTGTACGATTGAATCGGGGGCGTCACAGCTGTTGGGGAATGTTGCATGGAAAACAAAAAAAATTCTACACACACGCAAGATCTATCCATGGAGATGCATAGCTACGAGGGAGGGAGAGCATCTTCATACTCTTGAAGATCGCAAAGCGGAAGCATATATCAACGCGGTTAATGTAGTCGTACATCTTCACGATCTGTCCCGATCAAGCACCGAACGTACGTCACCTCCGCGTTCAGCATACGTTCAGCTCGATGACGTCCTCGCTTTCTTGATCCAACAAGACGGGCGAAGTAGTATATGAGTTCTGGCAACACGACGGCGTGGTGATGGTGTTGGTGAAGAACAATCTCGGCAGAGCTTCGCCAAGCACAACGAAAACTATGACGGAGAATAAACTAGAGGGGACGGGGTTGTCGGCACACGGCTTGGTGATTCTTCATGTGTCTTGGGTGCTAGCCCTGCCCCTCTATTTATATGTTGACCCCTGGGGTCGAAACTTGGAGTAAAAGCCTCCTTAAAGTCGGTTTTGCCCGAAAGGCAAGAGTCCTTCTCGGACTCCAGGGCTAGACGCCAGGGTTCCCGGCGTCTACCCCTTAGACGCCAGGGTTCTTAGCGTCTTGCCTCTGGTCTCCGCAAAACTCCCTTTTGCACTTTCCAAAAGCCTTGTGGGCTTTCCCCTTTGGCCCAAATAAAGTGTTCTCGTACCCAAACATGTCGGCAAACATCCGGAACCCCTTCCGGAGACCAAACACTATTATCCCATATATCAATTTTACCTCCGGACCATTCCGAAGCTCCTCGTCATGTGCGTGATCACATCCAAGACTCCGAACAACATTCGGTCACGAACATACATAACTCATATAATACTATATCATCAACGAACGTTAAGCGTGCGGACCCTACGGGTTCGAGAACTATGTAGACATGACCGAGACACCTCTCTGGTCAATAACCAATAAAGGAACCTGGATGTCCATATTGGCTCCTACATATTGTACGAAGATCTTTATCGGTCGAACCTTATGACAACATACGTAATTCCCTTTGTCCATCGGTATGTTACTTGCCCGAGATTCGATCGTCGGTATCTTCATACCTAGTTCAATCTCGTTACCAGCAAGTCCCTTTACTCGTTCCGTAATACATCATTCTGCAACTAACTCATTAGTAACTTTGCTTGCAAGGCTTCTTATGATGTGTATTATCGAGAGGGCCCAGAGATACCTCCCCGATACGCGGAGTGACAAATCCTAATCTTGATCTATGCCAACTCAGCAAACATCTTCGGAGATACCTGTAGAGCATCTTTATGATCACCCAGTTGCGTTGTGACGTTTGATAGAACACAAGGTATTCCTCCGGTATCCGGGAGTTGCACAATCTCATAGTCGAAGGAATATGTATTTGACATGAAGAAAGCAATAGCAATAAACTGAACGATCATTATGCTAAGCTAACGGATGGGTCTTGTCCATCACATCATTCTCCTAATGATGTGATCCTGTTATCAAATGACAACACATGTCTATGGTTAGGAAACCTTAACCATCGTTTGATCAACGAGCTAGTCTAGTAGAGGCTCACTAGGGAAACGGTATTTGTTTATGTATCCACACATGTATTTAAGTTTCCGGTCAATACAACTCTAGCATTAATAATAAACCTTTATCACGATTAAGGAAATATAATAATAACCATTTTATTATTGCCTCTCGGGCATATTTCCATCAGTCTCCCACTTGCACTAGAGTCAAAAATCTAGTTCACATCGCCAGGTGATTAACACTCAAAGAGTTTACTAGAGTCAATAATGTAGTTCACATCGCCATGTGATTAACACTCATAGTTCACATCGCCATGTGACCAGCACCCAAAGAGTTTACTAGATTCAATAATCTAGTTCACATCGCCATGTGATTAACACCCAAAGAGTACTAAGGCGTGATTATGTTTTGCTTGTGAGAGAAGTTTAGTCAACGGGTCTACCACATTTAGATCCGTATGTATTTTGCAAATTTCTATGTCTACAATGCTCTGCATGCAGCTACTCTACCTAATTGCTCCCACTTTCAATATGTATCCAGATCGAGACTCAGAGTCATCCGGATCGGTGTCAAAGCTTGCATCGACGTAACCCTTTATGATGAACTCTTTATCACCTCCATAACCGAGAAATATCTCCTTAGTCCTCTTAGGTAACCAAGGATAATTTTGACCGTTGTCCAGTGATCTAATCCTGGATCACTATTGTACTCCCTTGTCAAACTCATGGCAAGTTACACAATAGGTTTGGTGCACAACATGGAATACTTTATAGAACCTATGGCTAAGGCATAGTGAATGACTTTCATTCTCTCTCTATCTTCTGCCGTGGTCGGGTTTTGAGTCTTACTCAACTTCACACCTTGTAACATAGGCAAGAACCCTTTCTTTGACTGATTCATTTTGAACTTCTTCAAAACTTTGTCAAGGTATGTGCTTTGTGAAAGTCCTATCAAGCGTCTCGATCTATCCCTATAGATCTTGATGCCCAATATATAAGAAGCTTCACCGAGATTTTTCATTGAAAAATTCTTATTCAAGTATTCTTTTATGCTATCCAAAAATTCTATATCATTTCCAATCAATAATATGTCATCCACATATAATATCAGAAATGCTACAGAGCTCCCACTCACTTTCTTGTAAATACAGGCTTCACCGTAAGTCTGTATAAAACCATATGCTTTGATCACCTCATCAAAGCGTATATTCCAGCTCCGAGATGCTTGCACCAGTCCATAGATGGATCGCTGGAGCTTGCACACTTTGTTGGCACCTTTAGGATCAACAAAACCTTCTGGTTGCATCATATACAACTCTTCTTTAAGAAATCCATTAAGGAATGCAGTTTTGACGTCATTTGCCAAATTTCATAATTATAAAATGCGGCAATTGCAAACATGATTCGGACAGACTTAAGCATCGCTACGGGTGAGAAAGTCTCATCGTAGTCAACTCCTTGAACTTGTTGAAAACCTTTCGTAACAAGTCGAGCTTTGTAAACAGTAACATTACCATCAGCGTTAGTCTTCTTCTTGAACATCCATTTTATTCTCAATGGCTTGACGATCATCGGACAAGTCCACCAAAGTCCACACTTTGTTCTCATACATGGATCCTATCTCAGATTCATGGACGCAAGCTATTTACCGGAATTTGGGCTTATCATAGCTTCTTCATAGTTTGTAGATTCATCATGGTTTAGTAACATGACTTCCAGGACAGGATTACCGTACCACTCTCGTGCGGAACGTGCTCTGTTCGACCTATGAGGTCCAGTAGTAACTTGATCCGAAGTTTCATGATCATCGTCATTAACTTCCTCTCTAGTTGGTGTAGGCATCACAGGAACAAATTTCTCTGATGTGCTACTTTCCAAATTGAGAGAAGGTACAATTACCTCATCAAGTTCTACATTCCTCCCACTCACTTCTTTCGAGAGAAACTCCTTCTTTAGAAATGTTCCATTATTGGCAACAAAGATCTTGCCTTCGGATCTGTGGTAGAAGGTGTACCCAATTGTTTCCTTAGGGTGTCATATGAAGACACACTTCTCCGATTTGGGTTCGAGCTTATCAGGCTGAAGCCTTTTGACATAAGTGTCGCAACCCCAAACTTTAAGAAATGACAGCTTAGGTTTCTTGCCAAACCATAGTTCATACGGTGTCATCTAAGCGGATTTAGACGGTACCCTATTTAACGTGAATGCACCTGTCTCTAATGCATAACCCCAAAACGATAGTGGTAAATCAGTAAGAGACATCATAGAACGCACCATATCTAATAAAATACGGTTACGATGTTCGGACACACCCTTACGCTGTGGTGTGCCAGGTGCAGCGTGAGTTGTGAAACAATTCCACATTGTTTTAAATGAAGGCCAAACTCGTAACTCAAATATTCGCCTCCGTGATCAGATCATAGAAACTTTAATTTCTTGTTACGATGATTCTCCACTTCAGTCTGAAATTCTATGAACTTTTAAAATGTTTCAGACTTGTGTTTCATCAAGTAGATATACCCATACCTACTCAAATCATCTGTGAAGGTGAGAAAGTAATGATACCCACCACGTGCTTCAACACTCATCGGACCGTATACATCGATATGCATAATATCCGATAAGTCATCCGCTCGCTCCATTGTTCCGGAGAACGGAGTTTTAGTCATCTTGCCCATGAGGCATGGTTTGCAAGTATGAAATTATTCATAATCAAGTGATTCCAAAAGTCCATCTGCATGGAGTTTCTTCATGTGCTTTACACCAATATGACCAAAACGGTAGTGCGACAAGTATGTTGCACTATGATTATCAACTTTGCATCTTTTGGCATCAATATTATGAATATGTGTATCACTACGATCGAGATTCAATAAATCATTTACATTGAGTGTATGGCCATAGAAGGTTTTATTCATGTAAACAGAACAACAATTATTCTCTGACTTAAATGAATAACCGTATTGCAATAAATATGATCCAATCATATTCATGCTCAACGCAAACACCAAATAACATTTATTTAGGTTCAACACTAATCCCTAAGGTAGAGGGAGTATGCGATGGTGATCTTATCAACCTTGGAATCACTTCCAACACACATCGTCACCTCGCCCTTAACTTGTCTCTATTCATTTTGCAACTCATGTTTCAAGTTACTAATCTTAGCAACTGAACCAGTATCAAATACCCAGGGGCTACTATGAATACTAGTAAGGTACACATCAAATAACACGTATATCAAATATACCTTTGTTCACTTTGCCATCCTTCTTATCCGCCAAGTATTTGGGGCAGTTCCGCTTCTAGTGACCATTCCCTTTGCAGTAGAACAGTTTCAGGCTTAGGTCCAGCTTTGGGCTTCTTCACGGGAGCGGCAACTTGCTTGCTATTCTTCTTGAAGTTCCCTTTCTTTCCCTTTGCCCTTTTTCTTGAAACTAGTGGTCTTTTTAACCATCAACAATTGATGTTCTTTCTTGATTTCTACCTTCGCCAATTTCAGCATATTGCGAAGAGCTCGGGAATCATTTTTGTCATCCCTTGCATATTATAGTTCATCATGAAGTTCTAGTAGCTTAGTGATAGTGACAAGAGAACTATGTCAATCACTATCTTATTTGGAAGATTAACTCCCACTTGATTTAAGTGATTGTAGTACCCAGACATTCTGAGAACATCCTCACTGGCTGAGCTATTCTCCTCCATCTTGTAGGCAAAGTACTTGTGAGAGGTCTCATACCTCTCGACACGGGATGAGCCTGAAATACTAATTTTAGCTCTTGGATCATCTCATATGCTCCGTGGCATTCAATACATCTTTGCAGCCCCGATTCTAAGCTGTAAAGCATGGCACACTAAACTATCAAGTAGTTATCATACTGAGCTTGTCAAACGTTCATAACGTCTGCATCTGCTCCTTGCATAGGTCTGTCAACTAGCGGTGCATCAAGGACATAATTCTTCTGTGCAACGATGAGGATAATTCTCAGATCACGGACCAAGTCCGCATCATTGCTACTATCATCTTTCAACTTATATTTCTGATATCAAAAAATAGGGGAGCTATATTGCAAGCTATTGCTCGACAACATAGATATGCAAATACTATCAGGACTAAGTTCATGATAAATTAAGTTCAATTAATCAAATTACTAATGAATTCCCACTTAAATAAACATCCCTCAAGTTATCTAAGTGATATGTGATCCAAATCAACTAACTCATGTCCGATCATCACGTGAGATGGGGTAGTCATCAATGGTGAACATCTCTATGTTGATCATATCTACTATATGATTCATGTTCGACCTTTCGGTCCCCAGTGTTCTAAAGCTATGTCTGTACATGCTAGGCTTGTCAAGTTTAACCCAATTATTCTGCATGTGTAAAACTGTCTTACACCCATTGTATGTGAACGTAGAGTCTATCACACCCGATCATCACGTGGTGTCTCGAAACGACGAACTGTAGCAACGGTGCATTACTCAGGGAGAACACTTTTATCTTGAAATTAAGTGAAGGGATCATCCTATAATGCTATCGCCGTTCTAAGCAAAATAAGATGCATAAAAGATAAACATCACATGCTATGGCCATCATCATCTTGTGCTTTTGATCTCCATCTGCAAAGCATCGTCATGATCTCCATCATCACCGGCTCGACACCTTGATCTCCATCGTTGCGTCGTGGTCGTCTCGCCAACTATTGCTAACGCATAGCAATAAAGTAAAGCAATTACATGGTGTTTGCATTTCATACAATAAAGAGACAACCATGAGGCTCCTGCCGGTTGCCGATAAATTACAAAACATGATCATATCATACAATAACGTATATCACATCATGTCTTGACCATATCACATCACAGCATACCCTGCAAAAACAAGTTAGACGTCCTCTACTTTGTTGTTTGCAAGTTTTACGTGGCTGCTACGAGTTTCTAGCAAGAACAGTTCTTACCTACGGCAAAAACCACAACGATGATTTATCAAGTTTGTTGTTTTAACCTTCTTCAAGGACCGGCCGCAGTCAAATTCGATTCAACTAAAGTAGGAGAAACAGACACCCGCCAGCCACCTTTATGCAAAACTAGTTGCATGTCTGTCGGTGGAACCGGTCTCATGTACGTGGACATGTAAGGTTGGTCCGGGCCGCTTCATCTTACAATACCGCCGAATCAATACGTTGGTGATAAGCAGTATGACCATCACCGCCCACAACTCTTTGTGTTCTACTCGTGCATATCATCTACGCATAGACCTGGCTCAGATGCCACTGTTGGGGAACATTGCATGGAGAACAAAAAAATTCTAGGCACACGCAAGATCTATCCATGCAGATGCATAGCTACGAGAGAGGGAGAGCATCTTCATACCCTTGAAGATCGCAAAGCAGAAGCGTTTATCAACGCGGTTGATGTAGTCGTACATCTTCACGATCCGTCCCGATCAAGTACCGACCGTACGGCACCTCCGCGTTCAGCACACGTTCAGCTCGATGACGTCCTCGCCTTCTTGATCCAGCAAGACGGACGAAGTAGTACATGAGTTCCGGCAGCACGACAGCGTGGTGACGGTGTTGGTGAAGAACAATCTCCGCAGGGCTTCACCAAGCACAACGAAAACTATAACGGAGGATAAACTAGAGGGGACGGGGTTGCCGGCACACGGCTTGGTGATTCTTCATGTGTCTTGGGTGCTAGCCATGCCCCTCTATTTATATGTTGAGCCCTGGTGTCGAAACTTGGAGTAAAAGCCTCCTCAAAGTCGGTTTTGCCTGAAAGGCAAGAGTCCTTCTCGGACTCCAGGGCTAGACGCCAGGGTTCCCGGCGTCTACCCCCTAGATGCCAGGGTTCCTGACGTCTTGCCTCTGGTCTTCGTAAATCTCCCTTTTGCACTTTCCAAAAGCCTCGTGGGATTTCCCCTTTGGCCCAAATAAAA
>NC_057802.1:515240154-515255939 GCF_018294505.1 Triticum aestivum | reverse complement strand
CATCCTCGACGGGGGAAAACTGCTCCTGCAGTGCCACGGGGTTTGTAACCTCAAACGGGGCATTGACCATCTCAGTAGTGGCCGTGAGCGTATCTGGGGTCGGCTCGGTGGCTGCCTCCATCTTCTTGGAGCTCTCTGTCTCGTGGGGATCAGCCTCCCGCGTCTGCTCCAACATCGGCAGATCTTTGCCTATTTCTCCTTGGTCCATCATGAAACTGACGAATACTAGGAGACCACTGAAAGGAAAACACAATCGCAATGACAATGAAACAAAAAAGAGAGTGAGGATCGGTTACTGCTTTGCAAAAGTTCTTTTTTTTGTCTGAACGAAAGTATACCAACATCACGGATCTCTTACCTTCCATTCGTTGGGAGAGAAGAACAGTGGCAGATGCGAGTGTTGTCTTTCTTGAAGACGGTGAGGGAGAAGGGGATTCAGTGAAGAGTGAAATGATGGTTGCTTCGTGCGTCAAACTTAAACCGCGGGGAGGTGGGATTTTGTGATACGATGGCTCGTTACTGCCGCGCTATGACCGGGGTGACTCTCCACCTGCATACTGCCTTCTAATTTGGTGGATGGCATTTGGGCCCGCTGTCAGTGTCAAAACCGGTGGATCTCGGGTAGGGGGTCCCGAACTGTGCGTCTAAGGTCGATGGTAACAGGAGACATGGGACACAATGTTTACCCAGGTTCGGGCCCTCTCTATGGAGGTAATACCCTACTTCCTGCTTGATTGATTTTGATGAATATGAGTATTACAAGAGTTGATCTACCACGAGATCGTAATGGCTAAAATCCTAGAAGTCTAGCCTGTATGATTATGACTATGATTCTCATTGCCTCCATGGACTAACCCCTCCGGTTTATATAGACACCGGAGGGGACTAGGGCTGTACAAGGTTAGTTACAGAGAAAGGAATCTTCACATCCGAGCGCTAAGCTTGCCTTCCACGCCAAGGAGAGTCCCATCCGGACACTAGAGAAAGTCTTCGGTCTTGTATCTTCACAGCCCATTAGTACGGCCCACACCAACAGGCCGGACGCCCGAGGACCCCTTAATCCAGGACTCCCTCAGTAGCCCCTGAAGCAGTCTTTCAATGACGATGTGTCTGGCACGCAGATTGTCTTCGGCATTGCAAGACGGGTTCCTCCTCCGATTACTTCAAAGTACCTAACTTAAAGAGCAGTGTTCGGCTTTCCATTTAATGTCACGCCCATCAGCTTCCACACCTTCATGACTTCAGCTTCCACGTGTCGAACGAATACGAGAGGTCAGGGTATTTTTGCACATAACACCCTGATTACGTAGAAAAGGCGTCTATTTAAAGAGATTTACTCTTAGATCCATTCCACACCAAGCGAGGAATCCTCAGATCTCGCCAGGAGAATCCATTCCAACATGGCTAGCGCTCCCAGCTCTTCCTCCCGTCCCCACGGCCCCGAAAAAGGCGATTGGGGGAAATGTTCCGTATCCCACAGTCAGCTAGTGAAGCTGCAGACACAGGGATATCTTCCCCCCGCGGATCTAGTCCCCGTACGAGCAGGATTGACTTCCTTTAGCGGCGGGGCTCAGGCGGAGAATTTCCCCAATCCATCCAGGGGGGAACGAGTGTGCTTCATCCCCTACTTGTTGAGAGGCGTTGGATTTCCAATCCACCCATTCCTTCGAGGCCTTCTGGAGTATTATGGCCTCCAACTTCACAATTTCACTCCCGCCTCCATCCTGCACATCGCGGGTTACGTTGCTCTTTGCGAGCTATTCCTGGGTTGTGAGGCCCATTTTGAATTATGGAGGAAACTATTCTGCCTCGTCCCTCGTAACCAAGAGGGATCAATATTTGAAGTGGGCGGAGCCGAGGTGTAGCGCATCGCCGGAACCGGATACCTATCCGGCATGCCGAAGAAGGCATCCAACGAGTGGCCTTCCGAGTGGTTCTACATTGAGGACGTCGCCCTTCCTGGCCCAGTCCGAATGGGTCTACCCGAATTTTCAAGTGCTCCATTGAAGAAACGCCACAGCTGGCGCCCTCGGAGCCTCGAGGAGGAAGACAGCGCGGAAGTCCTTCAATTGATGGGCAAGATAAAGACGCTCGCCTAGTCCGGTTTATCAATAATCGAGGTAATGGCGACTTCCATGGTGCGGGGGGTCCACCACTCCAATACAGAGGGCTTCTGTCGGTGTCAAAACCGGCGGATCTCGGGTAGGGGGTCCCGAACTGTGCGTCTAAGGTCGATGGTAATAGGAGACAGGGGACACAATGTTTACCCAGGTTCGGGCCCTCTCTATGGAGGTAATACCCTACTTCCTGCTTGATTGATCTTGATGAATATGAGTATTACAAGAGTTGATCTACCACGAGATCGTAATGGCTAATACCCTAGAAGTCTAGCCTGTATGACTATGATTGTCTATCTGCCGATCCGGACTAAGCCCTCCAGTTTATATAGACACCGGAGGGGGCTAGGGTTGTACAAAGTCGGTTACAGAGAAAAAGAATCTTCATATTTGATCGCCAAGCTTGCCTTCCACGCCAAGGAGAGTCCCATCCGGACACGGGTGAGAGTCTTTGGTCTTCGTATCTTCACAGCCCATCAGTCCGGCCCATGTCTAACAGGCCGGACGCCCGAGGACCCCTTAGTCCAGGACTCCCTCAGTAGCCCCTGAACCAGGCTTCAATGACGAGGTCCGGCGTGCAGATTGTCTTCGGCATTGCAAGGCGGGTTCCCTTTCCCGAATACTCCAAGATAGTCTTCGGACGAACGTGTCCGGATCTGCAACACAAGTACCACATGCAACCATTGAGAATATTTTTTTATGAGTCCAATCAGCTGACAACTTTTTGTAATGTGACATCACGCTTGTCCGGTCGTTATTTCGAACCGTTTCTTGTCCTGCCGTTCCACGTTTTGAGGCGCGGCTTTTATTGGCACGTCTTGTCGAAGCAGAGATCGTGTCCCCTTATTGCGGGATTCTCATCAATACGAGTGTGGGCAACCCAATCGTTCCACTGGGAAGATTCCTTAGGAATAGGCTGGTTTTCAGGCTTAGGAGGAAGCGTTCGATACCCGGTGCCTTTATAAAGGAGCCAAGGGCCGTCTCTATTTATGCCAAAACCTCTCCTCAGCCTTCCCAACCTCAAGTTCTAGCACCCAAGGCTCGACTTCATCGCTTCAAGCTTTCCAGTCATGTCCGAACCCAGCCTATAGGGCTGATGGGTGGCTTCCTCTGTTATAGAGGAGGACATTGCGAAGCTTCGGGCGGCCAGATACCTGACCGCGGAGATCCCGCACAGGCTTCCTGCTCAAGGACAGGTTATTCTGACTCCCAGATCCGGCGAGAGGGTCGTATTCATCTCTCACTTCCTCTGAGGGCTAGGGTTCACTCTTCACCCCTTCGTTCGGGGGCTCATGTTTTATTATGGACTAGATTTTCATGATCTAGCCCCAGATTCTTTCCTCCACGTCTCGATGTTTATCATTACGTGTGAGGCCTTCCTCCAAATTCCCCCACACTTCGGCTTATGGCTCAAGACCTTTAGTGTGTGCCAAATGTGGTCGATGGGAAACAACCAGAGTGCGGCGGCGCTGTAGTGAGCAAGCTTACCAATACTCATTGGCCAAAAGGCTCTTTCACCGAAGCTTCCAATCAATGGCAGCGGGAGTGGTTTTACATCACAGAACCCCGCGGTACCAAGTGGGCGGCTATACCTGCGTTCTGTTCTGGTCCTTCGTTACAGCTTGCATCATGGATTAACAAGGGGCTAGACTGGGGATCAGTTGATGAAGTGCAGACTCTACAGAGCCGCATCCGAACCCTCCTTGAGAAGGACATCGATCTTGTCAATGTGATTCAAGTAATGCTAGTCCGCCGAGCCCTGCCATGCCAGCGTAGGCCTCTCCGCATGTGGGAGTTTAATCCAGAAGGACCACGGACCCTTCAAGACTTCTTCGGCACTACGCACAAAGGGATGTGGAAGTTGTTTTTCAGGAAACGAAAACAGTGAACGGACACCACCGAGGACATCGGCCTCGACTGCAACCATCCGGATACCTCGGTAAGCGCTCAATTCCCGAACACTTTGTAGTTAAGTATGCCGTAATATGTTACTAAGCAAACTATCTTCTTCTAGGGCTGGACAAAGAAAGCAGAGCGAATCAGGTGTTCGCCCCCCTTCCCGAAGACTCAGCGGATCCCGTATTAAGAAGGATGCTGGCCCCGGTGCCGTACCAGGTGCCTGCGAAGGGAGACAAGGCGGAGAGCGGGAAGGCCAAAGGTGGCCTTCCTTCCGAGGGTACATCAGACACTGTGTTCGGGGAGATCAAGATTCCCCCGCCCGAAGGCGAAAGTGAAGGAGAAGCCAATATTACTTCTCCCCACGGTAAGAAAAGGGCCGCCTCCGAAGGTTGGGAGGAAACGGCTCCTAAGCGAGGCAAGATGCCCCCGTTGGGTGGCTCGGGCTTTGAGGGCGACGTCATCGCGCGGCCCCATGATGAGGACAAGCCAATAGCCAAATCGTAAGTGAACAAGTGTGCTTTTAAAGACGTCACGTCCCGTTCCTTTCTCGTTACCAAGGTAACGACGAAAATGTATGTTTTTGCAGCTCGGCACACAGCCTTCTTCACCAATCCTCTTCCTCGGGGGATCTCCTCCCGGAGATGATGGAAAGTGAGACCCCTCCACCGGACTCCTCGCCCAATAGGGCGGACGACCTTGAGGTGTCGTCCTGGAGGGTCTCTCCTGATCAACAAGTGGTGCGAGGGGTGATGAAGACACTACCCGAAGGTGATACTTCGGTAGCCTGGGGTCCGGGGGCCAACAATAAAGGCCCCGGACTGTCCGGCTTTCAGCCGGAGACGACTATTGGGACGGATACACGAATACCTTCGAAGGGAGGCCGTACTCCTACAGCAGCTTCCGGAGATCCAGAAGCGCCGGATATACTGACGAACATGCTGCGATAGGCATCCGTCTCGGAGGAACATCGTACCTTGATGGGTACAGTGGTTAAAAAGATTCTGTCCACGAAAAGCGGATTGAATGAAGCCTGCACGAGCCTACTAAGAGGCTTCAAGGTTTGTACTGTAAAATTTTTGATTGTGTTTTATTCACAAACTGCACCTGTGTATAGGTAGTAGCCCCTGAGACTCGGATTGGCTTCCCGAGGGAGGCGATCAGAGGATCAAAAAAGATAAGCCCAGGATATAATATGATTTGTTGAAACGCAGGCTGTCGCTTTCCTGGCGTCCGCTCGGACTACAGAAGTTGCCGATCTGGAGCGGAAGCTTGATGTGGCGGGAGATGACCTTATGCTTATCAACAAGCATCTTGACGAGGCGCAAGGTATGTTTGTGGGGCGGTCCTTACAAGCGCGTGCTTTATAATGTAAGCATCACGCGAAATATTGTATACTGAGATATGCATTAATGTAGATGGTGCCGCCGCGGTCGAGATTCTTCGGGCTCAGGTGGCCCGGGCCAAAGAGCAGGCCCGGATTAATAATGCAGCTGCCGAGAAGGCATCTGCCGTGTTAAAGGCCGAATAGGCTGCTCGGCGCCAATGCGAGGAGAGAATATCCACGATGACGCGTGAGCTAAAGGATGCCGCTAGCCGCTATGAAATCCTCGAGAAGGATAATAAAGCCAAAACAGCTGATCTTAACAAGGCCTTATGAGAGGCGAAAGAAGCGCGGTCCGAATCTAGAGCGGCCCGGGAGGAGATCCGACAAGCTGGGGAGATCGCGGCTGGTAAGCCCTTTTTATTGCAAACTAAGTTCGGCGATCCGAATGATGCTCCACTTAATCAAGTGCGGAGTTATCCAAACGCGTTATTGGACTTGCCGAAGAGTGCTTCCGATGCGGTGCAGTTTTACCAAGCGCAAGAAGAGTATGCAACGGAGAAGCTTTTCTGGTCGCAGTTCGGTGCGTCAAAACGCCCACAGCTGCTGAACGAACAGATGACCCAATGGGCCAAGCTCCATAGACTATCCGGTTTTGCCATGAGGGACGCCGTCATCGGGCTATGGCCGAACGAGCCAATTCTGGATAGTTATTGTGGCTTGGTGCGGCAATTTTCTGATGCGATGCCGCGTATCGACGTCGTTAAGCGGTCAGCGTGCATTGAAGGTGCACGGATGGCCTTTGCCCGTGTCAAGACATACTGGGCGAAGATGAAGGCCACTGATGTTGCAGCGAAGGGTCCACCCAAGGTCAAGGACCATCACGCACCAGAGCATTATTTCGAGGATGTCCTGGAGGGTGCCCGCTTGATAGAGGGTCAATGCTCGAAAAACATGATATTCGAGTGAAATGTATGGAAATTTGGAAAACACAATATTATAATAAGGCTATATTTTGTAGTTTCGCCTAAAACTTTTGTTCCTCCTGTGCGGCCGTTTTTGTATTAATCTGAAAGTTTTCCAGTCGTCGGCTTCAGCCCCCTCGTATAAAGTACGGGGGTGTTCAGAAAAGCATTTGAGCACTCTTAACCCAACGTCTTGGTCCCCTAAGGAGGGGTCAATGCGGTGAACTAGGCAATCGGACTATAGGGCGTTACACTTTCACTTAGCCATAGGAGTTTATGGTGGTACTACGATATAGCTCCTGGTATGTATACGGCTTATTCCAATACGACGCGTTACATATATGACCTGAAGAAAAAGGTCCTTCATATAATACGGAGGGAATCGCGAGAGATTCCAATAAGTCATTGATTGGTTGACCAGCTCTCGCCGCATCATGACAGTCAGTTTTCGGCTTTCTCTACTGAGGTACTTGACCAGGTGAACCGGAAGCACAATCGCAGTAGTTCTCCCTTTACTACCTTAGCCGATAGAGCGGAACATAAGGTAGCAAGCACAGGAGCTGGGCAACCCAACTATTGACCCAAGACATGATTCGGAGCTGATGCATATAAGGCCAAACTCGTGACGCCGAAGTACGCTATAAAGCTGTTCGGACTTGTTGGCAACTCATTTGCTCCCATACCGAGCCCCTGGCAAGTTATGCCGAGGTGCATGTGTGAAACAACCATAGGGGCCAAATTCAGTTCTTTTAGAAAAAAGCGAATGCTAGATGCGGATTATGTTTACTGGGAACTGAGTGATATGCAAATCGATATTCCATAGAAAACAAAGCCGCAGCCCCGGCTATTTGACATGCCCGGGGTCGGAGGCGGAGGAAAAAGGCACTTTACAGGCTCGAAATAAAGAGTGCGGTCTACAAAAAGTAATTTTGGACCTCCTGTCGCACGTCTGCTCCGCCCGTCCTCGGTGAGGGGGCTCCTTGACGGAAATAGCCCTTAGGTGGGTGTACGAAACCAAATTCCGATGGAGTCCATAATATGGCCAGCCTTTGCGTCACCTGTGGTAAAGGATAATGAAAAAGAAAGAGTAGTTAAAAAGGAAACAGAGGTTATGGGAGTACTTGCAGGCTAGTCCGTGTTGTGCTTCCACCGATGCCCAGGGTATCTTGAGTGCATAGTTATGCATGCGCGGTGCAGATTTCGCGGGTATGTGAGGGGTGGAAGCCGAACTGCTAGTCCTGCTCCAAAATTGGTCGATCCTGTTGAACGGAGTTTGGTGGCTTAATGGCCGACGAGGTATGCGGTTTAATAAGACCGCTTTGTACTTCGGCTGAGGTTGCCGTAGTATGATCCTCAGTCTGGAGGGAGTGCTTCTCCTGCTCCATTGTAGGGTTGTGTGTCACGTATACCGTGTTCACTATTTTTACTTCGGGGGGAAATTGCTTCTGACCCCCGGTATTTGGTTGTTGAGTCTCTTCGTCGTCGCTATCACCGGGCGGCCTCCTCCCCTTGTGTTCGGCATTGAGCTTGCCGGCCTGCTTGAAGACCCAACAACTTCTGTTGGTATGATTAGTTGGTTTGTCGGGGTGGTCGTGAATCTGGCAGGGCCGATCCAATACCCTGTCTAAATTGGATGGTCCATCTCTGTTCGCCTTGAATGGCTTTTTCCGTTGACCGGGTTTGGGACCGCTGAATCCGGCGTTGACCGCTGTGTCGTGCGTTCTTTCATTATCATTGCGACGTTTGTGCTTGCTGCGTCGTGGCTTGCCATTGCCGTCTCGGACTTTGGAAGTGCCTGGATCGCTGGCGTTGTTGCTTTTACGAGCGAGCCAGCTGTCTTCTCCCACGCAAAAGCGGGTCATCAGAGCAGTAAGGGCAGACATGGATTTTGGTTTTTCCTAACCGAGGTGGCGGGCGAGCCACTCGTCCCGGACGCTGTGTTTGAAGGCCGGTAGGGCTTCCGCGTCCGGACAGTCTACGATTTGGTTCTTTTTAACTAAGAACCTAGTCCAGAGCTTCCTGGCTGACTCTCCGGGCTGCTGGACAATGTGACTTAAGTCATCGGCATCTGGTGGCCGGACATATGTACCTTGGAAGTTGTCGCAGAAGGCGTCTTCCAAGTCCTCCCAGCTGCCAATAGAGTTTTCCGGCAGACTGTTTAACCAGTACTGAGCTGGTCCTTTGAGTTTTAACGGGAGGTATTTGATGGCGTGGAGGTCATCTCCGCGGGCCATATGGATATGCAGAAGAAAATCCTCAATCCACACCGCGGGATCAGTTGTTCCATGATATGATTTGATATTCACGGGTTTAAATCCTTCTAGGAATTCATGCTCCATTACTTCGTCAGTGAAGCAGAGTGGGTGTGCGGCGCCTCTATATTGGGCCACGTCACGACGTAGCTCGGATGGAGTCCGTCTGTGGTGTTCGGCCCGGGCATGACTAGGTTTGTCACGTCCGAGTAGGCAGTCGTCGTCACATGTCGGGGCATGTCCTTGCGATCCGTAGATCGATCTGGTATGTCCTGCTCTACTGTCCAGGTCTTGTCGAAGGTCGTATGTATAACCCCGAGCTGCTTTATCTCTGCCTTTACGGCGAGGTGGGGCAGGCTGGTGTTCGGCTTGAATTGCCGCTTTATCCTGACCGCGTGGTGGTCGGTCAGCCGCATTGCGTGGTGATGGTACGGGCTCCGGTGCCTCATCACCGAACTGAGGTAGCAATTTGCGCTTCGGGTAACTTTTGACTAGGCGCTTAAGGCCGTATTCTTCGGCTGCTAGGATATTTGTCCATCTATCGTTGAGCAGGTCTTGGTCAGCTTGAAGCTGCTGCTGTTTCTTTTTCAGGCTCCTTGCAGGGGCTATTAGCCGGTGTTTAAAGCGCTCCTGCTCGAGAGGTTCCTTAGGCACGAGGAAATCCTTGTTGCCGAGGCTCTCCTCATCCTCGGAGAGCGGAAGATAATTACTGTCCTCCGAGTCTTCGTGTATGGCCTGTTCATCAGGGCTAACGTGGCCGTCTTCCCGTTCATCCTGTTCGGAGATTGCCCCAACGGGGTCTTCATTGTCTTCGGCATCGTCCGGAGTATTGTTTTCTCCGGTGCCGGTATTGCTATCTTTTGCACGACATGACTTAGGGCGGCGCCGCTGATGCCGGCGTCTGGGCTGTGTCTCAGGAGGTTTATCGTCAACTGGATCTTCCTTGTCATCGTTGTTAGTTTCTTTAGGTGTATCCACCATGTATACGTCGTACGAAGAAGTGGCCGTCCAGCGTCCGGTAAATGGCGGGTTTTTGCCCTGCTCCTCATCGGCATCGTCGTCCATACCGTCGATGTCTTCGGAGCCGTAATCAAGCATGTCGATTAAGTCCTCGACAGTGGCTATGTAGTGGGTGGCGGGTGGGAAGCGAAATTCCCCGTCATCAGCCTCCAGTTCGAACCGGACATAGTTCGGCTGTGGGTCTCCCGCTAAGGACAGATTTTTTAGCGAGTTTAACACGTCACCTAAAGGCGAGTGTCGAAAGATGTTCGCGGCGCTGAATTCGATGATCGATGACCGATCCAGCTCAACATGCGCGGACACACATGGTTCAGAACTTATGTCCGGAAACGAGTCCGAGGTTCTAGAGACACAAATATCACCCGAGGTTAGGTCTGTGTGTGGCTCCAACGCCGCGGAGTCTGCAGCTTCCGTGGCAGGGTTGAGCTTCCGTCCTCGGATGTCGCGATCTGCTCCAGATCTAAGGCCGGAGTAGTTACAGGCGTAATTTCCTGAGTATGGTCCGATGACGGATTTAAGTCGTGTTCATCGTGGCGACAGGGAGCGACTGCCGTGGTCTCGAATCCGTTGAAGATCAAGTGCCCGCGGATATCCGCGACGTAGTTCAAGCTCCCAAATCTGACCTGACGGCTAGGGGCGTAGCTATCGATTTTCTCTAGATGGCCAAGCGAGTTGGCCAGCAGTGCGAAGCCGCCGAACACAAAGATCTGTCTGGGGAGGAAGGTTTCCCCTTGGACAGCATCGTTGTTGACGATTGAAGGAGCTATCAAAACCCTTTGAGGACGGCACAGTGGAACTCTCAATGAAAGCACCAATGTCGGTGTCAAAACCATCGGATCTCGGGTAGGGGGTCCCGAACTGTGCGTCTAAGGTTGATGGTAACAGGAGACAGGGGACACAATGTTTACCCAGGTTCGGGCCCTCTCTATGGAGGTAATACCCTACTTCCTGCTTGATTGATCTTGATGAATATGAGTATTACAAGAGTTGATCTACCACGAGATCATAATGGCTAAAACCCTAGAAGTCTAGCCTGTATGACTATGATTGTCTATCTGCCGATCCGGACTAAGCCCTCCGGTTTATATAGACACCGGAGGGGGCTAGGGTTGTACAAAGTTGGTTACAGAGAAAAAGAATCTTCATATTTGATCGCCAAGCTTGCCTTTCATGCCAAGGAGAGTCCCATCCGGACACGGGTGAGAGTCTTCGGTCTTCGTATCTTCACAGCCCATCAGTCCGGCCCATGTCCAACAGGCCGGACGCCTGAGGACCCCTTAGTCCAGGACTCCCTTAGCTTCCCATGTGGCATTATAATGGGGAAGATGACACCTCACGCTGCGGTCGGAAGGGTCCGGACACCCCCGCCGCTCTGGCCAAAATTTTGGCTGAACTATACAAAGGGGTGAAAGAAGAGTTCACTCGTCTTAAACGTCAAGATGGATTTTCCATGTACAGTCCTCCTAGCTGGGTGAGTTCTAATCCCACCATTTTACTCAATCCTTTCCCTGAGTCACTTTCAATGGGCTTTAACCCATCAATTTGTAACAGGAATGGCGAAAGATTACCGAGGGGATCCATTGCCCCGCCCCACAGCCAGAGGATCACAACCGGGACCTTGACCACGGATTCGAAGAGGATCCGGACATATTTGTGGAGCTTGAGGACGGAGTGTTCTAACAGACGAGCTATGATGGCACGGAAGTGGCCATCATCGCCGACTATCCCAGTCTTCTCCCTGCCTCACACGTAAGTAATCAGGAGACATCTCCTCCGAAAGAGCTTCCTCATTCTGCCCCACCCACCGCACTGTCTCGTGCTTCAAAGGGGAGGCGCTCGGCGCGCCATGCTACATCAGAGGCAACTCCAGAGAAAGCGGCGCCCACGTCGGGCAAGCTAAAGAGGAAGGCAAACGAAGACACGACCATGCCCTAATCAAAGAGGTATGGCCTTTTAAATATGCCCCTTGGCAGTCACATCCAACTGTGACATTGTCCGTCTGTGCCTTATCAAGAAGAGCGCTCGCCGAACTATGTCCGGGGGTCCTGCCGGTCATACTCCCAACAGCCTGGTTCCAGACCCTGCCGTAAAGACGGGGGCTGATACAGGAGTGATGCCGGATTTTCCTTTGGCAGAGGATTCGGATGACGTATCCGTCACGAACTCGGAAGTGGAGAGTGCCATGAATCGTCGATGCCAAAGGGCCGCTCTTCGCGACCCCGGCTTTACAAAAGAGGCATTTAATGCCTTCCGCTTTGCGGATGCATACATCCGAGCTGCTCGAGACGGGCTTACCAGAGCCACAAACCAACACTTGAAAGATATGTGGGTAAGGTTATATTGTACAAATCTGATAATTATGCACCAGTAGGCCCCGATACTTGAAGCAGTTGGTACAACTGATTTAAGGATCGTTGTATAAGCAGGTGCTTACGGAGAAGAACAACCTGTTGTCACAAGAACTGGAAAAGTATCAGACCCAGCTGACTGCTGCGACCGCCGAAATGGAGAAATCCAAGAAGGCATCGCCTGGTAATGTTCCCTTTCATCGAGAAAATATAAGTATATACCAGCAAGGCTAACAGTGTTGCATGTCTCATGGCATGATCGTCAGATAAACTAAAGGAGGCACTGGAAGTCGTGCAAGCGGGTGAACAAGAAGCCAAGAGGCAACGGGCCACGGGCGAACATGTACTGACATGGGTCAGGGAGGAGAAAAAAACTCCAGGATTCCAACACCCAGCTGGGCGAAGAGCTGAAAGATGTGCAGGCCCAGCTGGCTGACTCCGTGAAGGAAAATAAGAGGCTGCGAGGCGGCATTTTTAGTATGTGTTCGAACTTACCTCCGTGTAATTCAGCGAGGAAAGGAACTGACAGAGTTATGTGTGTAGGTATGCTGACTGGCCGTCCCGAAGAGGAGATGTCCGGATCTTTGGGCGATCTGCTACAAGAGCTGTCGCAATTGCACGAGCGAGCTCGACAGGCAATAAGAAGTGTTGCCAAGGCCTTATGGCCATCCGCCTCCCCTCCAGGAAGTATGGAGGAGCTTGTACAGCTATTCAAAGGAGCGCGGAGGCGTTTCCAATTATGGAAGATATCGGCCTGCCGAGAAGGTGCGAGAGAGGCCTGGGCCATGGTTAAAACACGGTACACCAAGCTTGATCCGAATCATATGGCCCGGGTTGGACCTCTTGGTTCAGATGGGAAAGAAATTCCCGTTAATTTGTTATATGACCAAGTAGAAGTAGCCGCCAAATATTCCCAACAAGATTGTAAGTTAGACAGCCTGTTAGACGGTATTGAGGAGGAAATTTTTGAGTCCAAGTGACTATGTACTTTCCTTGACATATTTGGCCCTAGCCAGATTGTAAAATGATTGTCATGGCAGACCTTTTCGCTTTGACCTCTTGACCCGAAGGTGTGGAGTGTTTTCGAATACCTGAGCGGCAAAATAGACCGGGGTATGCATGGAAACCAGGCGTAGGGGTCATAGTTGCTTGAACAGACAAGTTGTATCCGGCTAGCTATGTTATATTACATTGTGATTGTAAGAAACATCTTCTAGAGAGAATAGTTCCGTTAAGGGTTCCTTTCCCAGGGTGTACATGCATTAGTGTGCATGCCCGAACTGTGATTGAAAAAGTTGCAGCCTACGTAACATCTGCGGGTTCATATTGTAATAAGTAAAAAAAACATCTTTAGTCTGCCGACCGAATATTCCCTTCAGAACACTAGCTTTCGGCTTCACCTAGTCCGAGGTACACATCCGGATGACCCGGCAGTAACAATCGCAGAGGTGCCCCCTTTATGCCCTAGCCGAACTAACGGGAACGTAGGGAATAAGCACAGGAGCCAGGCAACCCAGCTTGGCCAAAACTTAAGTCATATCGATGCATATAATGGCGAAGAAAAGGTACATATGAGGAAAAGACACATATGTGGCGAGCTGGATGCTCGGAAAATAATAACAGTAAGCTTCTGTATGAGAAGCCGCCAGGTATAATGGACATACATATTTAAGGATGTGTATGTCATAGGTGCGTGATTTAACCGCACAAGAGCTTTAAAGCTAAAAAACAACAAGAGAGAGTAAAAAGGTAATGGAAACAAAAGGGAGAAGGAGACGAACAAAGAGTTCGGCGCTAGGCATAGAATCTTCGGAGTCTTGCCACGTCCCATGGGTTCGGCTCTAGGCGATTGTCAGATGCATCACGCAGGCGGTACGCTCCTCCGGTGAGAACTTCGTCAATGATGAAGGGACCCTCCCACTTGGGATTGAGTTTGTCCTTTTTCTTCTCCGGCAAGCATAGAACAAGTTCGCCAACATTATAGGTCTTGGCCTGCACTTCTCTGCTTTGATACCTGCGAGCCTGCTGTTGATAAAATGCCGAATGGGCTTTTGCAACGTCGCGCTCCTCCTCCAGGGCATCTAAGATGTCCTGCCGATCCAGCTCGGCCTCTCTCTCTTCATACATGCGCACTCGAGGCGAGTCATGAATAATGTCGCAGGGTAACACAACCTCTGCACCGTACACCATGAAGAAAGGTGTATATCCGGTAGTGCGATTGGGCGTGGTCCACAGCCCCCAGAGTACGGAGTCAAGCTCCTCAACCCAGTGCTTATCTGATTCTTTCAAAGACCGCACTAGTCTGGGCCTAATGCCGCTCATAATGAGACCATTGGCTCTCTCGACTTGGCCATTTGTTTGTGGGTAGTAGACGGAGGCGTAATCGAGCCTAATGCCCAGATTAGCACACCAGGTTTTCACCTCATCGGCTGTGAAATTGGAGCCGTTATCGGTGATGATGCTATGTGGAACACCATAACGGTGCACAACGCCGGATATAAAGTCTATCACTGGTCCGTGTCGGGTGGTTGGTGCGACATATGCCAACGGGTGGCTTATCATTGTGGGTGCCAATAAGACGTCGCCGGTGCCTGGAAACGGGATGAGGCGAAGACATGCACGCCGGCGGATCTTACCCAGGTTCTGGGCTCTCCGAGGAGATAACACCCCTAGTCCTGCTCTGCGGGGTCTCCGCATGATCACTAGATCAGTAAAAGTAGCTACAATCGCTCCTAGAGCTGTTGGGTTCAAGGGAGAAGAAGAACAAGTCTAGCTCTCACTTCTCTCTCTCTATGGTGTGTGTGCTATGCTCAGAAGCCAACCCTTTGCATGGGTGCTCCGGGGGGTTTATATAGGCCTACCCCCCGGGGGTACAATTGTAATCCGGCTGGGCTCTGGTCCCAGCCATCAGTGTCTACGCTCGCCGGCTTCTCCGCCGGTTGTTGGGGCCCGCCGGCTAGTGGGTCCTGTCGGCTGCCGGCCTCTTGATCGACAGGCCGGCCCCACCACCTAGGATCTTGTCGGCGGCTGCTTACTGTAGCCTCGCCCCTGATGACGAGGGCGTTGTTGAGGTAATCGTGGCTACAGTGGGCCGCCTCGAGGGTCCTCACTATAGCCTTACCTCGTCTTGTCTCCTTAATGGGGCGCATGCTTCGAGGGAGGGAGGTAGCCGGCTTCTGGGGGCCGGCTATGCCCTTGGCCGACTGGGGGAGGCCGGGCCGCCTCCGCGCTTCTCTCTGGCCGAGGGGACCCGCCGCCCGTGGGCCGTACGGGAGTCTGTCATGGATGACGTTGAGGCTAGCATGGCTACAGTGCCGAGCCGAACGGGAGACGGCCATCCCGTACGGCCTCCTGTGGCCATGCCTGCCTCGGGCTTCGGGGGTAGTGGGCCGCACTGTGGCCACACCCCGTCTTGTCACCGTTATGTGGGTGTAGCTTTGGTGGTTGTGGTCTCGGCCGGCTTCTTGGAGTCGGCGCTCTTCGAGGCCGGCTTCCTGGAGTCGGCCACCCCGCGGATATCCTGGGGGGGGGGGAGGTTGCTGAGGCTGGGCCGCCTCCCGTGAGTCGGCTTCGGGGGTAGCCGGCCAGGGGAGGTGGTCCAATGCTTGGAGTGCTTGGCGGCCCAAAGGCCTGATAATTTTTTAGAAGAACCAGGGGCAGTCGGTTAGGCTACCCGTGGCCATTTACTCCGACAGTAGTCCCCGAAGCTGATTGGGCTTCGAGGTTGGGTAGGAGTTGAGAAGCTCGATCAGCTTCCTATCTTGACAAGCCGGCAGCTGGGAGCCGGCTTTGGTTAGGCGTGCCGCCTTGGTCGAAAACTCCGGAGTCGGAGGGCGGGAGCTCGCCAGTGCGTGCACCGGGCC
>NC_057802.1:515229303-515240144 GCF_018294505.1 Triticum aestivum | reverse complement strand
ATGCCTGCCTCGGGCTTCGGGGGTAGTGGGCCGCACTGTGGCCACACCCCGTCTTGTCACCGTTATGTGGGTGTAGCTTTGGTGGTTGTGGTCTCGGCCGGCTTCTTGGAGTCGGCGCTCTTCGAGGCCGGCTTCCTGGAGTCGGCCACCCCGCGGATATCCTGGGGGGGGGGGGGGTTGCTGAGGCTGGGCCGCCTCCCGTGAGTCGGCTTCGGGGGTAGCCGGCCAGGGGAGGTGGTCCAATGCTTGGAGTGCTTGGCGGCCCAAAGGCCTGATAATTTTTTAGAAGAACCAGGGGCAGTCGGTTAGGCTACCCGTGGCCATTTACTCCGACAGTAGTCCCCGAAGCTGATTGGGCTTCGAGGTTGGGTAGGAGTTGAGAAGCTCGATCAGCTTCCTATCTTGACAAGCCGGCAGCTGGGAGCCGGCTTTGGTTAGGCGTGCCGCCTTGGTCGAAAACTCCGGAGTCGGAGGGCGGGAGCTCGCCAGTGCGTGCACCGGGCCACGGGCCGGCCACTTGCCGTCTGCGAACCACATGGCCCCTCTTGGCCGGAAAGCCTGCCAGCCCACGCGCGTGACGGGACGTCGCCGCAGGGCGGGGGCCCGCCACGACCAGGCCCGGGCCCAGACGCGGATTCTCTACATCCTGAAACCGCCCGCACGTCTCCTTGCGGCAGTTTCGGCTCGCCTTTAGGGCGTAATAATCGCGAGGCATGGGGGGAATGGGTGCAGTTAATCCCACGTCTCCCCCCACGTCCGGCCTCCTCGGCCTCGCCTCCCGAAGCTATAAGTAGGGGGAGATGAAGGGCCGCAGGTTCTCGCACGCTCCTCCTCCTTCCACCATCTTCTTTCGCTTGCCGTTTCTTGCAACAGCGCCTCGCCGCCGCGCTCTTCCACCACACGTTCCTCCGCCGCCGCGCTTGTTTTCGCCATGCCTCCCGCCACGGAGCAGTATGGCGGGGATTGGGACGGCTCCAACGTCCACGAGGATCACGTCGAGTTCCTCCGCAGTACGCGGCGGCTGCCCGGCGCGGACAAGGTGGAGGTCCGTCTTGCGCCGGCGAAGGAAATCACGCCGGAGCCGTGGGAGGGCGAGCGGGTGGTCTTCCGCTCGCATTTCTTGCGCGGCATCGGCCTGCCAGTGAGCGCCTTCTTCCGCTCCTGGCTCGATTTCTACCAGCTCCAGCCGCACCACCTCACCCCAAACGCGGTGGTGCTGCTGTCAGCCTTCGTCACCCTGTGCGAAGGCTACCTCGGCGTCCTCCCTACCCTCGAGCTCTGGGGGGAGTTCTTCCAGTCCAAGATGGGCACGCGCATGCAGGGCGTGCCGGCTCAGACTGGCGCCTTCATCACGTCGCGGAGGTCGGTCGCCGACAACCCCTTCCCCGTCATCACACTGATCCAATCGGTGAAGAAGTGGCAAAAGTCGTACTTCTACGTGCGGAACATCGCCCCACGGGGCGACTTCATCAACCTGCCGGCTTACGTAGCCGGCCCACCGGCGGGCAGGCGGCCCCAGTGGTCCTTCCGGGCCATGACTCTGACGCCGGCTGGGTCCGCAGCCGTCGCCCGAGTGCGAGTGATGACCCAGTCGGAGGGCCTGACGGGGCCCGACCTTCTGGCCGCCTTCGTCACGCGCCGGGTTCTTCCGCTCCAGAGCCGTCCTCATCCGATCTGTCAGATGAGTGGCCAGCTCGATCCGAGCCGGATGTGCACCAAGGACATGCCGCACGAGGAGGTCGCCTATATGGTGAACTACCTCGCGAACTGCAAACTCTCCGAAGAGTGGCAGTTCGGCAAGGAGCCATACAGCCGAGCCAATCCACCGCCCACGGTATGCTCTCCTTGTTTCTTCTTTTTCTCTTAACTTTGTTGCCGAGTTCCTCTTGGCCGACTCTAACTTAGTCGGCTTGTTTTTCGACAGAGCCCTCTTCTTCGGCCGGCCGGCGGGTCAGACACGGAGCGTCGATTCGTCCCCGACCGGACGGAACACGATCTGGAGGACCCCGACTTGGGGGCGGCCGCTATGGACGACAACATCGAGCCGGGTGGTGGCCAAGCCGGCGGCGAAGCAGGCGGCTCCGGGCACGGAGTCACCTTCGACGACTGGCCGGACGACGATGAGGCCGAAGTCGCCCCGCGCCGCCGGCCTGCATCTGGACGCGGCGCGGGTTCCTCCGCTGCACCGCCTGCTCGGGGCGGAGGGCAGAAGCGTCGCGCCGCCCAAGGTTTGTTCGGCAGTCGGACGAAGAAACCCAGGGGCGGGGCGGCAGCAACCAGGCGGGAGGAGGCGGCCGCGAAGGCGGCCCGCTTCCGCAAGACGGTGAAGCAACCGCAAACCGTGTCGGCGTAAGCTCGAATTTTTTTGTATACTCTTTTTCTTTCTTTTCTCTGGTGGTTCCTGAACCCTTGTCTTTTTCTCCAAACGATCAGAGCTCCATTGTCGCTTGAGCGGGCGGCTGTCGCCTCCGTCGTCGAGTCGCCGAGGGGGTCTGGGAGCACCACTCGCCGCGTGGACCCCCGTGCCGACCTTCAGGAAGCGACAGAATGGAACGCGCGGGAGGCGCGGGAGGAACGGGAGGCGCGAGAGGCGGAGGCACGGAAGGCGGCCGCCGCCCAGGCGGCGCAGGAGGAAGAGGCGGCGAAGGCGCTTGCCGACGCCGCAGCCAAGGCCCAAGCGGAGGCTGCAGCGGCGGCAGCGGCGGAGGAGGTCTTGATGGTCACCCCGCTGCGCGTCGTAGCGCCTGGGGACATGGAGCCCTCGCTAGAAGGGGCCAGCGGCGACCAGCCAGGACTTGAGAGGGACGACAACGTCATCGTCCTGGAGAGGGCGCCGGTGCCGACCCTGCCAACTGGGGTGGCTCAAGGCGGCCGGCCTGATCTGCCGCCTGCGCAGTCGGCGGGGGGCGAGCCGGCCGCGAGGACTGAGATGGCGGTCCGGATACCGCCGAGCCGTCGTGCGGGGAAGGCTGCGTCGGAGCCACAGAAGGCTGCGTCGGAGCCGCAGCCGGCCGCGGGCTCCAGCTCATCGGCCCGGGATGCGGAGGTGGCCAGCGCTACCTCGGGGTGGACGCCAGGCGGAGGGACAGCCGTGATGAACGTGGCCGCGTAGGACGTCCGGACCCGGCTTCAGGCCCAGGCTACGGCGCTGAGGCAATTCACCGATGAGTTCCTTGCGACGCGGGCGGCCATCCGGGTTAGTCTTCCCATCTTGCTTCTTCTTGATCTTGATTTCTTCTTGATCTTGATTTCTTTCGTGGGGGCGCGTCAGCGCACCCACTGGGTGTAGTCCCTGAGTTCCGAGTCGGCTGCTGAGCAGGCGGCTTGGAACTTCTTAGTGGATTTGTCTTTGCTATTCTTGTTCTTACTTCGATCTTCTGTCTATCTTGCAGGACTACCACAATCTTCGTGCGGCCGCCTTCAACTCCCAGGCTCGGGAGCTGACCCAGAAGACCGCCGACCTTACTGAGAGCCGAGGTACGTGCTTTTTTCTTTATCTCATGTGGGGGCGCGTCAGCGCACCCACTGGGTGTAGTCCCCGAGATTCGGGCCGACTGCTGAGCAGTCGGGTCGGATCTTCCTTGACGACTTCCTCTTACTGTTCTTTCTTTTTCTGCCGTCTCTGCAGCGGCCAACGCCAGTCTGAGGGCACAGCTGGGGGAGTCTCAGACTGCCCTTCGTGCCAAGGATGCCGAGCTCGCCGCCTTGGTGCAGGAACGCGACCGCCTGGCCAAGAAGTTGGCCGACCAGGAGGAAGGCCACAAGGCAGCTCTGAAGGCGGTGCAGGACCGCGAAGCCGCCCTCCAGGCCGAGTACGAGACGGAGGCGGCTGGCTGGGCTGAGGCCAGGCAAACTCTGATCTTTGGCTATGGTCAGATCGAAGATCTGGTTGACGGTAAGCCGCCTACCTCTTCGTCCTTTCTTGCCATCTGCCACTTTTGGCTCGTTTTCTGACTTGGTGCTCTTTTCTTCTTTTCTTCTTCTTTCTTGCGCAGAATATTTCCCTGGCTATTCTACCGCCGCCAACCAGACCATCGAGGCCCGCCGCCAGGCGCGGAGGCAGGCTGGCTTCGAGATTTCGCCAACCGCCGGCCGTTCGCTGGAGGAGCAGCTCTTGGCGATCCAGGCCCGCATCCAGCCGGCTCACCGACTGCTCCGCCGGCTTCTGCGTGCCGGGGCGCAAGTCTTGGCCGCCCTCTGGCCCGGCCAAGTGGTTCCTCGCACCCCCAGTCGGACTGCCGACTGGCTGGAGGTGGCAGTCGGCCGCTTCGAAGCCTGGAAGGCCTCGGCGGCTCGCTCCGGCGCCAGGCGGGCGCTGGAGTTCGTCAAGGCCTGGTATCCCGGCCTGAACCTGGATCAGCTGGCTACCTGGCGGCAGCAAGCCGACACGGAGCTGGAGCCGGCGCGGCCGGCTATCATCCGGCGGGCTTCGGCGATCGCCGACTACACCGACACCAGCGTCTTCACCCCCCGAGGTAGACGACAACGGGGTCGCCCAGCCGGAGGAGTGGTTCGGGCTAAACCCGGCAGACGGTGAAGACTCGGCGGAGGAGATCGACTCCAGCGACGAGGGTGAAGAGGAGGAGGAGGAGGAGGGTGAAGACACCGAGCCGGCTGGTGGAGCAGCCGACCAGCCTCAGCCTGACCGCGCCTCCAGCACCACGTCGCACGCGAGTGCGTCACCTGCCACTGGTGGTGACCAAGCCGAGACCCGCTAGGCGGCCCCTCCTTCAGCCGGCGAGGCCGCCTTCACCGACCAGCTCGGCCTCCACACCGCGCCTTAGTCTAGTCTGCCGTCTTTTGTTTTTCTGTCCTGTTACTTTTGGAACAATACTCTGTTAAGTTTGCACAATTCCACCCACTGCGGGTGTATTCGAACCATGTTGATTGCCGGCCTGTTGGGGGCTTTATATGTATATATAACTTATGCATGCATTTGGCTTTTCCTCGTACTTTGCTTTTTATCCTTCTGCTGTTTCCTTTGCCGCCCTCCCTTGGTTGCCGCCTCCCCAGTCAGACAGTTGCTCTGCAATCTGTAGCTGGAGGAGTGCTTGGCCAATTGGGGGGGGGGAAGTACTCTAGCTTTGCTGGACTAAAGCTAAGTGTTGAGGAAGCCGGCCAGCCAGCTGTTCTGACAGCCGGCAGGCATGTTTGGAGGCTGTCTTTTTGCTATATAGGTTCGTTGTTCCTTAGCCATTTTTCGTGTGGGCATCCTTTCTACCTTGCCTCTTGCTAGTCGGACAGTCGGTTCTTCGAGCTGGGACTTTCAACAAGAGAGGACTCGGGAGCCGGCACACTACTTTTCTGACTTCAGGTAGAACTTTTAATATAGCTCAAGGCGGCCAGTCCCCGGGCCGACTAGTCGAACCCGGTGCCAGACAAGAAATCAAATGTAATAACACATTCATGGGTATGACACTTGTCATTCATAAATAAAGGCAGTCCCCGAGTGCTCCCCGGGGAGCCTATTGGTTCGTACTTAATACAAAAGGGTAGCATGATACATACTGCTTTCAACTGTAAAATCTTCTCAGGAGGTTCGCGTTCCATGGTCGCTCCGACTCCTTGCCGGAGTCGTCTCTCTTGCGTGCTCTTGGTTTTTGCGCGTCGATCAAGTAGTAGGAGTCGTTGCCGAGTGCCTTGCTGATGACGAAGGGGCCTTCCCAAGGGGCCGAGAGCTTGTGCTGGCCGGCTATTCGCTGGATCAGCCGGAGCACAAGGTCGCCCTCTTGGAAGGATCTTGGCTTGACCTTGCGGTTGTGGTAGCGGCGCAGCCCTTGCTGGTAGATGGCGGACCGGCTGAGTGCTAACAGCCGGCCTTCTTCCAGTAGGTCGACGCTGTCTTCTCTTGCTTCCTTGGCCTCCTCCTCCATGTACATGGTGATCCGAGGTGAGTCGAACTCGATGTCTGTTGGGATGACAGCCTCGCCACCGTACACGAGGAAAAATGGAGTGAAGCCGGTTGACTTGTTGGGTGTAGTGCGCAGGCTCCAGAGGACAGCCGGCAGCTCATCGAGCCAGCAGCCGGCCGATCGGTCCAGTGGTACAACCAGTCGGGGCTTGATGCCGGAGAGGATGAGTCCATTTGCTCGCTCGACCTGGCCGTTTGACTGCGGGTGGGCAACAGACGCTAAGTCCAGTCGGATGCCCTGCGTCGTGCAGAAACGTGCCAGTGCTCCTTTGGCGAAGTTCGTGCCGTTGTCGGTGATGATGCTGTGCGGCACGCCGTACCGAGTAGTGATGTCAGTGATGAATGTCACGGCAGTCGGCCCGTTCAGCTTCTTAATCGGCTTTGCTTCGATCCACTTTGTGAACTTGTCCACAGCGACCAGTAGATGTGTCAAGTCGCCGCGGGCTGTCTTGAACGGGCCCACCATGTCCAGTCCCCAGACGGCAAAAGGCCAGGTGAGGGGAATGGTCTTGAGTGCAGAAGCCGACAGGTGTTGCTTTGAACTAAAAACTTGGCATCCTCTGCAGCTCTTGACTATTTCTTTAGCATCCTCCAAGGCAGTCGGCCAGAAGAAACCATGGCGGAAAGCCTTGGCCACAAGTGATCTTGAGGCTGCATGGTGGCCGCATTCGCCTTGGTGGATGTCCTTGAGGATTGCCACTCCTTTTTTTGGCTCGACACAACGCTGGAAGACTCCAGTGACGCTGCGCTTCACAAGCTCTCTGTTGATTATTGCGTATGCTGCGGCTCGTCGTTGCACTAGTCTTGCTGAGATCTCATCAGCCGGCAGCTCTCTGCTGACTAGGAACTTGAGGATGGGCTGGGCCCATGACGGAGCTGTGACTTCTTCTTCTGTTAATGTAGCCACCATGACTCGGGTGGGTGGGTTGGGTGGCGTGGAATTGGAGTCGGCCACCGCTTCTTGTGTCGTTGCAGTCCCCGGGCCGACTGTTGCAGTCCCCGGGCCGGGTTCTGAAGTCTCCGGGCCGGGTGCGACTACGGCAGTCCCCGGGCCAGTTGTCGAAGTCCCCGTGCCGCCTACGGGTTTTCTCCAGTCGGATCCGGCTACATCTGGCGCAGGCGGTACGAAGATAGAGTCCGACTCTGGAGACGGCTTGATGGACGGCTTGAGGAGGCGCTGGAGGGAGACGCCAGTCGGTATGGCTTGGCGGGTGGAGCCGATCCGTGCTAGGGCATCTGCTTGGTCGTTGTCGGCCCTTGGCACGTGGAGGAACTCGCACCCTTCGAAGTATCCGCTGATCTGCTGGACGAGGAATCGATAGCTCGCCCTGTTCGCGTCCTTGGCGTCCCAGTCGCCAGACGACTGCTGGACCACCAAGTCTGAGTCGCCGTAACACAGGATCCGGCGTATGCCGAGCTCTTTGGCTAGCCGGATCCCATGTACGAGCGCCTCGTACTCGGCCACGTTGTTGGAGGCGGCGAAGTGGATCTGCAGTGTGTACTTGAGCTTGTCGCCTTTGGGAGAGGTGAGGACGATGCCGGCTCCCAAGCCGGTGCGCATCTTGGACCCGTCAAAGTGCATCCGCCAATGGGTAGAGTCGGGAGCCGGCGGTAGGTACTGGGTCTCGGCCCAGTCGACGAGGAAGTCGGCCAATGCTTGGGACTTGATGGCGGTGCGGGGTTGGTAGAAGATCGTGTAGGGCGCCAGTGCAATGGCCCATTTAGCCACCCGGCCGGATGCATCCCGGCTGCCTATGATCTCGGCGAGCGGGGCGGTGCACACGACCGTGATGGGGTGCTCTTGGAAGTAGGGCTTCAGTTTCTTGGCAGCGAAGTACACCCCATAGCACATCTTCTGGTAGTGCGGGTATTTTTGCTTTGAGCTGGATAGCAGTTCGCTGAGATAGTACACCGGCCTCTGGACTAGCTGGGCTCGGCCTTCTTCCGGGCGCTGGACCACAACAACAGTACTGACGACTCGGCTAGTCGCGGCGATGTAGAGGAGCATGGGCTCCTTCTCAGTCGGCGCCGCCAGGACAGGCGGAGTGGTCAGCATTTTCTTCAACTCATGGAAGGCTTGGTCGGCTTGGTCGTTCCACTCGAAGTGAGTGGACTTCTTCATGAGTCGGTACAGGGGGAGAGCCTTCTCTCCTAGTCGGCTGATAAAACGATTCAGGGAGGCTAAGTAGCCAGTGAACTTCTGCACATCTCGCAGTTTGGTGGGGATCTCCATCCTCTCGATGGCCTTGATCTTGACAGGGTTGCACTCGATGCCGCGTTCGGAGACCAGGAAGCCTAGCAGCTGGCCGGCTGGCACTCCGAACACGCACTTCTCGGGGTTGAGCTTGATTTGGAATCGGCGCAAGTTGGCGAATGTTTCTTTCAGGTCTTCCAGCAAGGTACCGCGCTTCTCTGTCTTCACCACAATGTCGTCTACATAGACATGGGCATTTCTGCCGAGTTGTTTCAAGAGGCATTTCTGCATGCAACGCTGAAAGGTGGCACCGGCATTCCTCAAGCCGAATGTCATAGTCAGGTAGCAGAAAGCTCCAAAGGGTGTGATGAAGGCAGTCTTCAGGCGGTCAGCTAGGTCCAACTTGATCTGATGGTACCCTGAGTACGCATCCAAAAAACTTAACAGCTCGCATCCGGCTGTGGAGTCTATCACTTGGTCAATCCGTGGCAGAGCAAACGGATCCTTTGGGCAGGCCTTGTTCAGGCTGGTGTAGTCTATACACATGCGCCACTTGTTATTCTTCTTCAGAACCAGAACTGGGTTGGCAAGCCATTCTGGAAAGAACACTTCCATGATAAAGCCAGCGGCAAGGAGCCGGACTATCTCTTCTCCCACGATTCTTCGCTTCTCTTCTGATAGTCGGCGGAGGGGTTGCTTGACGGGCTTCGCGTCAGCGTGGACATGTAATTTGTGCTCAGCGAAATCCTTCGGGACACCCAGCATGTCCTTTGGGGACCATGCAAAAATGTCTCGATTCTCACGGAGGAAGTCGACGAGCTCGCCTTCCTATTTACTGTCCAAGTTCGCCCCAATGACAGCGAACCTCTCCGGGTTCTCCGGGTCCAGAGGTATCTTCTTCGTCTCTTTTGCAGGCTGGAAGGAGCCCTGCGCATCACAATCTTTGGGGTTGGGGGACAGGGCCGGCTGCTTGCCGGCCATGGCCACAACCCGTTCCAGCATCTTCTTCTCTTCTGCCACCACGAGGGACTCGGCCAGCCGGCTGCTGGCCATGGCGCACTCGATGGACTTCTTGTAGTCGCCGGCTACCGTGATGATCCCCTTCGAGCTCGGCATCTTCATCTTCAGGTAGGCGTAGTGGGGCACAGCCATGAACTTGGCCAGAGCAGGTCAGCCAAGCAGAGCATGATAGGGGCTCTCCAAATCCACTACCTCGAACCAGATTGCTTCTCGGCGAAAATGATCTTTGTCTCCGAAGAGAACATCCATTTTAATCTTGCCGATTGGGGAGCAAGACAAGCCGGGGACGATACCATGGAAGACGGTGCGGCTCGGCATGAGCTGCTTCGCTTTGATGTTCAGCTTCTCCATGGTATCGCGGTACAGTATGTTGATACTGCTTCCGCCATCTATCAGGACGCGGGAGAATCGGGCAGCTCGCCTCTCCGTCGTGAGGGTGACATCCAAGACCATTGCATAGGAGCCAGGAGAGGGCATCACCTCTGGGTGGTCGGCCTGGCTCCAGCTGATTGGCTTCTCTGACCGGTGCATGAACTCGGGGGTGCTAGAGGCGACTGCATTAACTTCTTGATGCTGTCGGCGTCGACTGCGCTTGTCGTTGGCTTGATTGGTGAAGACGACGTAGGCGGCGTGCTCTTCGGGGAATTCGTCTTGGATGGCGCCGACTGCCGGCCGAGCCGCCGGCTGCTGGGGGGCTGGAGGCGGCGGACCGGGAGGCGGAGGCGGCAACATCCCCTCGCCCTTGGTGATGCGGGTGAGCCAATGGCATTTCCAGGTTGTGTGGTTGGACGGCTTCGCGCCGCTGTGGAATTTGCAGGGGGCATCGAGAGCCTGTTCGTAGGAGAAAGCCGGCTGCCAAGCCGGCCTGCCACCCTTCTTCTTCGGAGCGGGCCGTTCTTCAGGCCGCTCATCTTCAACGGTGGCCACCTACCGACTGGTGGAAGTCGGCATGGGGGCCTTGTGCTTGTGGTCGTTCTGGTAGGGGCGCCGATTAGGGTCGCCAGCCGGCGTCTTAGGAGCCGGAGCAATCACCTTCCCCGAGGCGTCTACTCGGAGCTCGGTCTTCATTGAGGAGTCGGCCGTGGCGTACTTGTCCGTGATGACCAGCAACTCGTCGAGGGTAGCCGGCTCGTCGCAGAGGAGTCGGTGCTTGAGGAGGGTGCCCTCTCGGCACCCGGCGGTGAAGTACTCGATGGCCTGGACCTCATGCACCCCCTCGCAGGAGTTGCGGAGCTCGGCTCACCGCGTGAGGTAGTCGCGGGTCGACTCGTTGGGCCCTTGGACGCAGAGGGAGAGCTGGCGAGGCTTGGGAGGCCGCTTGTAGGTGCTGGTGAAGTTGCGGACGAAGACTTCTATGAAGTCCAGCCAACTGTTGATGCTGTAGGGCTTGAGGCTGTTGAGCCATGTGCGCGCCATGCCTTGCAGCATGAGGGGGATGTACTTCACGGCGACGCGCCGATTGCCGTTGGCTATGCTGACGGCCGTGGAGTAGTCGATGAGCCAATCTTCCGGCTTCACTAAGCCGTTGTACTTGGGCGTGTCTCTGGGGAGCGAGAACCCTTTGGGGAAGGGCTCGTCGCAGATGCGGGGGCCAAAGCATGGCGGGCCGACATCGTCTTCTTCTTCTAATGCCAAGGATCGAGCAAGGCGGTCGATCCGGTGGCGGGCGTCATTCTCGCCGACTCCTTCTCGGCGGCCGAGTCGGTCGCCAAGAGT